>NW_026057585.1:21069841-21091405 GCF_023721935.1 Panthera uncia | reverse complement strand
GCTTTAACAGAGTGCAACATAAGGAGAGAAAAAGTAATAATGGAAACTCATTGTGGGTCAGAGAGTACAAGGAAGCTGGAGGCGACTTCAGAGCCAATCTGAGGCTGAAGAACACTAAAACAAACTTAGAATTCTTTGTATTTCAGCTAAGGACCAGGTTCAACAGGGAAACACTCAAATTTGAAATCAGTAATTATAAATACCCACATGGTGGCAGTAGATGACAGTATTCTGAGCAACTGAGTACAGAAAAGCAAATTTATCTCCCTTGATGGCTACCCATGTTTTCCTTTCTGTCTGATCACTGGAAGAAGAGGGAGGTAACTACTCTCTTTCTACCCACCTATCCTCAAAGCACTACCCACAAAGCATCTACCCCTGAAGAGTGAGGACCGAAACAGTTCACTGTATTCTTTCCACAATTCCTAGAAGAGTAGAAGGGTCTCAGGGAGAAGGAATAAGGTCTCCTGAAATACATACCTACAAAGACTTATCAAGTACTAACGGTCAAATGAATCAGCACAACGTTAATTAAAAATATCATACTTAGTCTGCTATAAAGCCAGTCTATCTCAGAATTGACACTATTGAGAAATCCTAGAAGAAAAGTATCAAATAAAACAGGGAATATTATCTCTACAAATGAGAGACATTAAGGAGAAAGAATTAGTGCTATATATACATGCCCACAAACATATTCATGTATTTACACATATACTTGACAGAAATTCATAGCATTACCCAGTAAGAGTAAGTAGATCTGGCATTAATAAAACAGGAGGTAATTCTATAGGTGTTCCAAAAAAAGGTGTCATTATCAGAGAAATTTTATTACCTGAAATATAAACTCAGAAATCTAAATAAGACTGTGATTAGCCTACATCTTCTTAATAACCCACACTCAGAGAGGTTGATATCTGGCAATGTTGGGATTTGTTTGATCTTGGGACATCCTAAAAGGCAGTTTGGTTTTGCAAAAGTGAAAATGCCTCATGTCTTTAGGGGTCTTTTTCTAGGAATAACATTCCATTGTGTCCAAACAACAGCCAAAGAGGTAGAAAGTTGAAGTGCCTTATGAAACCTGAACAGTCATATTTAGAGAGATGACAAACAGCTAATCGTGGAGGAATGATAAATGTTAGCATTACCCTCTGCCAACTCTATTCCCACACAAATCACAATAACATGCAATCGTTTGAGGAGTTAATACTGTGAGGAGAGAGCTGAGTTAACTGAAAAGATGAGCCCCACAGAAATCTGGAGAAAAGCTTACTCCAGGACGAGAAAGCAGTGAGAGAACGCTTGCTGTTTTCAAGGATCAGGGAGATGGGCAGTGTGGTTGCAGTGCAATGAGAAAGGGAAAGGGTGGCAGGTGGTGAGGTCAAAGGGAGAACAGGCCTTGTAAGCCACCGTGAGGGCTATGGATTTTACTCTAGGCATGATGGAAAGCCAGCGGGGACTTCTAAGTGGGGAAACAACACAATTCATGGTTTTATTTTATTTTATATTTATTTATTTTTGAGAGAGAGAGAGCATGCGCACATGCACCCGCACACGTTAGGGAAGGGGAGGGGGGGGGATACAGAAACCAAAGCAGACTCCAGGATCTCAGATGTCAGCCCAGAGCCCAATGTAGGGCTTGAACTCATGAACCATGAGATCATGACCTGAGCTGAAGTCGGACACTTAACCGACTGAGCCACCCAGGAGCCCCAATTCACAGTTTTAAATGATTTAAATGATTAGAAAACATATTCTAACAGTTATACATAATATATATGAAATCCATGATTCATATTTATCTGGAGGGCTAGAAAAGCATGATAGCAGGACAAATGATGAGGTCTGAAGGACACTGTATTTTGAAGGTAGAGCTGACAGAACTGGGTGGATTGAGTGTGTAGATAGGAGACAGAATCCAGAAGGTGCAGGAAGATCAGAGGAGAGTGCAGCGTGTTAGGGAGAATATGAAGGTTTGGTTTGGAACAGGTTACGTGTCAGATGCCCAGAGAATTAAGAGTCATTTCAAACCTACAATCAGAACTTGGTGACTAGTTTCACAGGAGTTAGCAAGGAGAAGGGAAGCAGAAAGGATCATACTCAGTCAAACATCTCTTAAGCTTGCTCCCAGATGCTCAATTTCTTATTTTTGTGTTTGGCTCCCAGATGCTCAATTTCTTTTCTTTTTTTCTTTTTTTTTTTTTTTTTTTTTTGTAATCTTATTTATTTATTTTGAGAGCGAGAGCATGCACAGGGGAGGGGCAGAGAGAGGAAGAGAGACAGAATCTCAAGCAGGCTCCCCACTGTCAGCATGGAGCCCTGCACAGGACCCAAACTCACGAGCCACATGAGTCTGCCGCTTAACTAACTGAGCCATCCAGGAGCCCTCCAGATGCTCAATTTCTAATGCCTTCAGGTACACAACCAATACAACCAGGGCTGAGAATCTCTGGTTCATAAGATTATAACAAACTCAGAATATTTTCCTGCAATAATTATAATATGTTGAGCAAATGCATCTGGTTCATATTCAGCTATTATTTCTTATTTAACTAAATTTAAAAATCACCGTTGGAAAGACATTTTTTTCCCCTTCAAGTGGTAGTCACAATTTCATCTGGATTATATAGCTAAAAAACAAATATTGTATTAAACTCATTGCCAGCGAGGTAACCACACATTTGTTGCAGGTTCTGAGTGGGTATTGGGTATAATAACAATTCAATGAGCAATTATTATAAGTCTAAACTCATCGTCATGGCCAGATGACAAAAAGGAAATTATTTCTGCCATAGATGATTTTACAATCAAGTGCAGAGACCAAGGATAACAGGAAACAATTAGAAAACAAAGCCAGGCATATGTGGCGTTAACAGGTCAAAGTAGAGTACACTGAAGAGAAATGACAGTGTGGGATGAGTAGTTAAAGAGGGCTTCATGAAGGACACATACCTTGAATTAGGGAAAATAGATGAGCAAAGGGATGTGTCGGTTTTTTTTGCTGTTTTTGTTTTTGTTTCAGATAAAAGGATGTAAATACATAAGCTTGGAGGGCACTAGTTGGGAGATGGATCTGACTAGAAAAGAGTATGTTTATGAGAGCATGGCACAGTAAAAATGAATGGCAGAAATACAAAAGTATAGGCAGTCCCCAACTAGCAAACAACTCAGAACTAGAAGCATTGCCCAGCTTCTTTAATACCATGCACACATTCAAATACCTTACACTCAAGCTGATGACCTTGCTTCTTCTCTCCCTGAGAAAGATGAAGGAATCAAAGAAGAAAACCATTTCTAAACTCCTACCATCACATCACCCAACCTACCAGCATGTGCACCCTGGCAGTCTGCCTTCTCTCTGTCCTGAGCAGGACCTGGAGGTGTTCCCACTCTATAGCTAATCCCTCCACTTGTACACCAGGTTCTTCCTCTCTCACTTACTCAAGGTCATCACTCCAGTGATTCTCCCTGTGCAGAATTTTTTGTTTGCCCCTTGAGATCCATTTTCCTCCTGCCCCTGCCCTACTCTTTGCCAGAGAGTCTTCCCTGAATCAACGGGTTCCCCTGCCCTCCAGCTTCCATATTATTCTGTCCAGTGGGAAGGACAGGGGTGCCCAGGAAAGGGCTTGGGATGTGTAGGAGGAAGGAAAGTGGAGGTGGGAATTTATTTTTCCAGCTCCTTCCCTGTGGGCTGGCTTAGTCCATCCACCAAATGGCACAGGTAGATCTTAAGAGAGCTCCCCTTTTCCGGGTTCTGGTAACTTTTCCCCTCCCCTAATTGGTATTAATACCAATCTGTAACTTACCCCCAGGGTACTACACTATCCCTTTGTTTTCTTTATACTCTGATCATAATTTTGTATAATAAATCATCCCTGTTAAAACTTCAAATTAGGGGTGCCTGGGTGGCTCAGTTGGTTGAGCATCCAACTTCACTCAGGTCATGATATCCTTGGTTCATGAGTTCAAGTCCCGCACTGTGTTCTCTGCTGTCAGTACGAAGCCCATTTTGGATCCTCTGTCCACCCCCTCACCTCCGCTCTCTCTACACTTCCCCTGCTGGTATGTGCACTCTCTCTCAAAAATAAATAAACGCTTTTTTTAAAAAAGTAAAAAAAAAAAAAAAAAAAGAAAGAAAGAAAGAAAAGTTCAAATTATCCAACTTGTGCACACCATCTGCTTCTTGCCAGGACTTAGACTGATACATATCCCTTTTCCTCTTATATCATCAGTTTTTACGTCTCAACTGAGTCCTACTGATAGTAAATAAACATACTGTTTTTTCCCTGATATTAAAAACAAAAGGGGTGCCTGGATGGCTCAGTCTGTTAAGCATCCAACTCTTGATCGCCGCTCAGGTCATGATCTCTCCATTTGTAGGATCCAGCCCAGAGTTGGGGTCTGTACTGATAGCACAGAGTCTGCTTGGGATTCTCTGTCCTCCTCTCTCTGCCCCTCTTCCACTCACTTGGGCTCTCTCTCTCAAGAATAAATAAATTTTAAAAAGAGAGAGAGAGAGTCCTAACGGCCTACTCCTCCTCCAGCTACCACATCTTTTCTCTGCTCCTTCTTAGGGCAAACCTCTGGGACTGTCTTACTGGCATCCTCAGTTCCTCTCCCACTCAGCCCCACTAACTGCTCTCATCGGATTACCAACTGAATCTTTGTTCTTTCTGGATCCATCAACAGCCCTTCCCTCATACCCCTCCTGGAAACCCTTCCTCTACTTCTCATCCGGCATGCCAAGCTCTCTTGTTTTTCCTCCAAACTCTACACTGGTTGTTCCATCTCAGTTCCCTTTTCCTGTTTTGTTTTTTGTTTTATTTTATCTTCACTTCTTATTGTTGAGTATCCCCAGAGCTGACATTTTGAAACTTTTTTCTTTGCTACATGCATTTCAGTGGAGCTCTCACCATTTATAAAATCAGGACTCCCAAGTTTATATCAGTGCCTCAGATCCCCACACTGAACACCAGATTCCTATATCCAACTGCCTTTTGACATCCCCACTTGAATTTCTAATATAGATTTCAAACTCTACAAGTCCAAAACTAAACTCCTGATCTTCTTCTCCAAATCTGCTTCATCCATAATTTTCCTCACATCATTTAATGACAACTTCATACTTTTTTTTTTTTTTGTAAGTAGGCTCCACACCCAATGTGGAGCTTGAACTCACAACCCTGAGATCAAGAGTCAGCTGTTCTATTGACTGCGTCACTGAGGCATCCCTGGCAACTTCATACTTTCAATTTCAGTTTTCAGTAGTCTAAAAATGTGAAGTCATGTTTGACTCCTCTTTTCCTTATATCCAATCCAATTGACTCTCCCTTCAAAATACAACCAGAATTTGACCCCTTCTCACCACCTCCACCCATCACTATCTCAGTCAAATGCACCATTATGTCAGCTGGATATTTGTCTCTGACAAAATTTCACCTCTCCAGTCTTCCTTCAAGCCCTGAAAGGCAGATATGAGGCTTAGTTGGTGGCTCTCTTTAGAATATGGGGAATTAACTGTCTCTGGTCCTCACATCTGTACTTTATAATTCTGGGCCAAGAGCGGGGGAAAATCTCACTTAACTTAACATCTTATTACAACTGAAATCCTGTCACACTGAATTTAACCCTACAGGAGATTACGTAGTTGAAGACCCCCAGGACCTGCCATTATCATGACCTCCATGAGCAGCCTAGAGAGTGATTAGTCCTCAGAGGAGCAGAGGAAATAAGGTTCTAGGAGGGAGGTCTTTGGGAACAAAATGGTGACAAGAGAGGCACTGGAATTATATAAGGATAAGTTTGTTGAATATGATGTGGTATGGTTGGGGGGAAATATGGGGAAATATGTTTCAAACTGACTCTACAAACTTTGAAAAAGAAATGTGCCATCAGTTGGATATGGCAGTGGGGGTAGGGGGGTCAGCATTGCTATAAAAGAGAGAGGCCAAATACACAGGTAGAACTCAAACCTTTCATTCCCATTTAAGAGTGTTTCCAGTTTTATCTGAATACAAGAGTAGTCCACCACAGCTTAGTTTTATTACTACTAGCATTATTATTTTATCTGCCCTATGGTCCCAGAATATGAGGAAATAGAAGATAACTGGGGCACCTGGGTGGCTCAGTCAGTTAAACATCCAATTTCAGCTCAGGTCATGATCTGTTTGTGAGTTCAAGCCCCACTTCAGGTGAGCTTGAGCCCCGCTTCAGGCTCTGCACTGACAGTGCAAAGCCTGCATGGGATTCTCTCTCTCTCCCTCTCTCTCTCTCTGCCCCTCACTCTCCCTCTCTCTCTCTCTGCCCCTCACTCTCTCTCTCTCTCTCTCTCTCTCATAAAAATAAATAAATAAATAAATAAATAAATAAATAAAATGTTTTTAAAAATTAAAATAAAATGAAATATTTTTAAAAATGAAATAGAAGATAACTTTGGAATTTGGCAGGGGGGGTTTGGTTTTGTTCTGCAAAGTCAATTGAATATCCTCTTTTACTTATGTACCTATAAGGTCAATACACCGTCAGCTTTGGACAAGTGTGTGAGAATTCATTACCCTCTTAGCAAAGCCATAGGGAGGGAAATTTTGCTTAAGGTAACTTGAGACCTTCTACTGGATTCCCCTGCTAATCAAAAGTAGAGTATTCCTATGAAAACTTCTGTGAGCCAGAATGGCATAAAGCAAAGAAGCAATTACCATTCATTTATGTGGAAAATGTTTTGAGTATTCGCAGATGCAAAAATAATTTCTCTTAGGCTTTTCTGATACCTCAGGACACATCTTGCTAACAGATGCATAAAATAAGTCAAGATAAAGCACAGATGCTCACACAGTTCAAAGCTCTGGTGGCTTGATTTGAGATGCTGAGTTTAGTTCCCAGGGAGGAGCTTGGCGTGGCCACTCTCATTGCTGGGGGTGCACGCTGCCTCTATATAATGGTTCACTGCAAAACAAACACCAAATGCTATTATTATTTTTCACTTTCTTTCATAAAAGCAAAAATTCTCTTTGAATTTTTTCCAGTTATAGGTTTTCTGTAAAAGTGAAGTGGCCTAACATGACCTTTTGAAAACAAGAGATCCCTATACCTACTGACTTTTCCCTGAGATAGGAAGCCCGGATTGTATTGATCCAAGCCAGTGACAGAGAAACCCATGGGGTTTATGAAATAAAGTTATGGCAAAAGCATATGAAATAAAGTTATGGCAAAAGGACCAATGCCCAGCACTGAGCCACAGAACTGAGCCAAGAGGGCAAATGAGGCAGTCTCTGCCCTAATCCAGCCAGCCTGGGGGCAAATATGCACTCTGGAGAAGTCATTGTGCATATTTCAAGGATTTCATTACTGAGGTCTAGTAGGCTTACTGCAGTAGGAAGTCCATGAAGTAGCAGCTTCTAGAATCCAAACTGAACCTGCTCGCCTAGAGAGATCTGATAGATTCATACCCTGCGAAAGTGGTTGGGGGAGAAATGAAAAAAGCAATGGTTCTGGAGTTATGGTCAGTTTGCATAGGCCCTTCTCCTCTAAGAATAACATGAGGGAAGCGAGATGGCCTACCCTAAAAAGTCAGCTACCACTGGTGTTCCACCCCTAGGGCTCCCGGAAGCTGGAGATTTAGCCCCAACTATCTAGGGACAATTCTGAACTGAAAACCAACCTCCAGTGTGGACTTGTCAACAACACCACATCAGGGAGATCTGGAGCACCTAATTACTGATAATAATAAATACCTAGGATTCCTGGACACATAAAAGACTGGAAGGCTGTGAGGAAAATGGATCAGAGCTGTTGCCCATCAAGGCCTGTGGACCCCCATGCTCTCTGTTATACAGCACAAATGGGAGTTATTTCCACCCCAAACTATAAAAATGTTCGCCTCAATTGAATTATTTAAGTTTTAGGATTTGAAGGGAAGGTTTCACAACTGAAAATAAGTGGGCCAACACTGTGTTCTTCCACACCATCAGGCAGCCTCCACCCATCTGATACAGCTGTCTGCTGAAATCTGCCAACAGGACAGTTAAAAATAGATGGTGGCTCCCTTAAAGGAGTTGCATGATTGATTTATACAGCCTTTCATAGTTATTTGCCTAGATCAGTTGTCTCCAAATGTTTTTGCTTGCATGCCCTTAAAGAAATGTGAAAAGCCGTGTATCCTTCACAAATTTTTAAGTTGACTAATATTTTTAAATGTGTTTAAGAAGTTTATTTATCCATGGGTTAATAATACTTTATTGCGAGAATAAGTCAGGATTTAGCTATTCTTATTTTTTATTTACACCTACAGTACTTTAAAAAATCTCATTTTTATACATAAGTAGTGAGAATAGAAGTTCTGTTAGTGAAACTTAAAATATATTAAGTTTTTATTTTGCATCTAATAACTGGAACAACATATTAATATTGGAGAGGGAGGAATTAATTTAATAAAGCTGTTTTTCTAAAATTTAGGGCACTAAGTCATAGGTGGTATTTTTGGAATATTTGTTCTGCATCCCATATATATTAGTGTTAGTGTAGGTCCTGCTTTTTATTTTTTAATCTTTTTTTAACGTTTATTTTTTCTTTAATTTTTTTTATTTATTTTTTAATATATGAAATTTACTGTCAAATTGGTTTCCATACAACACCCAGTGCTCACGTTTATTTATTTTTGAGACAGAGAGAGACAGAGCATGAAGGGGGGAGGGTCAGAGAGAGGGAGACACAGAATCTGAAACAGGCTCCAGGCTCTGAGCTGTCACAGCACAGAGCCCGACGCGGGGCTCAAACTCACAGACGGCGAAATCATGACCTGAGCCGAAGTCGGCCGCTTAACTGACTGAGCCACCCAGGCGCCCCGGTCCTGCTTTTAAGAACATGAAAAGCAATGATGAGAGAAATAGACAGAAAAAGATCAGGTCTAAGGATGGATTCAGGTTTTGTTCAAATATAACTTGAGTTGCAGACCTCTTTAAAAAAAAGAATACCAAAAAAATATAAAAAATTAAAAAAATAAAAAAGAATACATTATTAACATAAAATGGTATAAAAGTAAATATTTATGTAATACAGGAATAAAATCACAACAAATTATAAATTTAAAGGATGATAAACTCCACAAACATCATATAACCTAGAAAAACAGAAAATATCATGAACATATCTCACTTGTTCTACATTTTTGGGCTGATACTTTTTTTTAAGTTTATTTATTTATTTTGAAAGAGAGAGTGGGGGAAGGGCAGAAATGAAAGTGAGAGAGAGAGAGAGAGAGAGAGTCCCAAGCAGGCTCTAAGCTGTCAGCACAGAGCCCAACATGGGGCTCTGTGAGATCATCCCACAACCGTGAGATCATGACCTGAACTGAAATCAAGGGCCAGCCCTTAACCGACTGAGTAACCCAGGTGACTCTGAGCTGACACTTTCAATCACCCCTTCAAATGATGATGGCTTTTTATATCATTTTCTATGGGAAAAAGAGAAAGATAATCAAGACTTCTTCAACATAATTAATACATTTTCTTTTTATTATTAATAGTTAAGAAAAACTTCTTTATGTTTCATAATTACCGGTAATTATTGGTTAAGCCACATCTATCATTTTCTCCCAGTTTCTTATTCAGGAAGTGCTTCTCGCCAGGGTAAGCCCTTGAAGACTCCAACGCTTTGACCGGAAAGGCTACAGCTACAGCATGGGGGCCGCATCCTTGCCGCCTGCCTTTCTGACCCACCTGAGTGTGCTGCTCTGACGTGACTCCCTCAGGGGTAACTCACTGTTTGACAAAATATGAATATGAAAGAGGTCAAATAAACTGTCAAACAAAAACTGTCCTCCAACTGCACCTTACTAATGACTTTGGAATATCCCAACACAGGTCAAATTACTACTTCTCTCATGTCATGACTCACCCTAAACGCATATTCATATAAGACAGGAAAAGACAATGGTCTATGGAAGGTTTATGATTAAAAGGGAATTCTCCAGGACACCTGAGTGGCTCAGTTGGTTGAGCATCTGACTCTTGATTTCCACTCAGGTCATGATCCCAGGGTCGTGAAATAGAGCTCCCTGTCGGGCTCCATGCCGGCAGCGTGGGGCCTGCTTAGGATTCTCTCTCTCTGCAAATAATACATACATACATACAAACATACATAAATGTTCCCTCTCTCCCTCTGCCCCTCTCCTACACATGCTCTCCCTCTCTCTCTAAAATAAAAAGAGAGAGAGAGGGAGAATTCTCCAAAGCCAACATTATACATCTAAAGTTTGTATTCCCCAAGATGATGCATCATGGAAAATTTGGGATGGATAGAGGTATTCCTTTTTTTTTTGAAAAGTGGGAAAATGGAGACTGTGAAAGAGAATTTGGGGAAAGGAAAAACAGTATCAAGGTATATTCTCTAGTTGTTGGATACATTATTCTCTGGGCCCGTGCTATTCTCTGATTTAAGCCAACATCAATACAGTTACTGGCATTATTCAAAGCTTCTATATCATTATTAATATTTTGTCTACTCTATCATTAATTTTGAGATATGAATCAAAAATTCACTGTGATTGCAGATTTGTCAATTTCTCCCTGTAGTTCTATCCATTTTTGCCTTGTAAATATTGAGCATTTTAATTAGGTATATTCAAGTTTAAAATTATTAGATAGTACTAGTGAATTGAATCTTATCCTAGCACTTATCCCATTATATTGTAATTATTAGTTTATTTGTATGATTCACCACTAGAAAGCTGGCTTATTAAGGAAGGATCAATGTTGGACTCATGGGTGAGTACCTGATACCACTATTACAGATCAGGCTCTCATTACCTCTTTCCTGACTAGTAATACAACCTCCTAACCAGACCAGCAGTAAGCTACCAGTTTCAGCCCCTTAAAATCTCTTAGATTAATATTCTGTGAGAACAGCTCTGATATTTCTTTTTAATTTTTTAAAATTTTCCTTTTTTAAAAAAAGTTTATTTATTTATTTTGAGAGAGAGAGAGAGCAGAGGAGGGGCAGAGGGAGAGCCCAATACAGGGCTCAATGCCATAAACTGCGAAATCATGACCTGAGCTGAAGCCAAGAATTGGAAGCTTAACCAACTGAGCCACCCAGGTACCCCTGATATCATTCCTTTTCAAAAATTTGGCTCCCTATTGCTCATGAAATAAAATACAAACTCCACAGCTCATCATTCAAATTTCTCATGCCTTGGAATTCACATACTTTCCACTCATTTCCCTCTCATATCCTAGGAGACCAATCAACCCAAAATTCTCACTGGCTGCACACAGATCCTATCTATATGCCTTCTTCCTTCCACATATAATAATCAGATCATGTTATAATTTCCCTTACAACTCTGTAAGTCCAAATCCTTTGAAGTCAATCTCAAAATCCTCTTCCTCTAAAAGTTTTTGGCATATTCACCTGAATAATATTCTCTCCTTTTTTTTTTTTACATTTATTTATTTTTGATACGGTGACAGAGTGCAAGCAGGGGAAGGGCAGAGAGAGAGGGAGACACAGAATCTGAAGCAGGCTCCAGGCTCTGAGCTATCAGCACAGAGCCTGACATGGGGCTTGAATTCATGAACCCAAGATCATGACCTGAGCTGAAGTCAGACGCTTAACCGACTGAGCCACCCAGGCACCCCTATTCTCTCCTTCTTTTGAATGGTGTTATGGACTAAATGTTTGTGTCTCCTAGAAATCCATATGCTGAACCCTAACCCCCAGTGTGACTGTATTTAGGGACAAGACCTGTGAGGAGGTGATAAAAGTTAAATGAGGTCATAAGGATAGGGCCTTAATCTGATGGGACTGATACCCTTTTAAGAAGAAGAGAGCCCTGAGCTTGCTCTCACTATCATGTGATGACAGTGAGAAGGTGGCTATCAACAAACCAGGAAAAAAGCTCTCACCAGGAATAAAATCAGTCAGCACCTTTATCTTGGACTTCTCAGCCTCCAAAACTGTGAGAAGTATATTTCTGTTGTTTATGCTACCCAATCTGTAGTATTTTGTTATGGCAGCCTGAGCTGACTAATACAAATGACAAGATACTACTTTATCAATATCTCTTCGTGGCTTTAGATTTTTTGCATTGAATTATCGTTGCTCATGCGGCATGGTTATTTCTCAAATTATTAATATCTAATAATTCATAATAACTCAAAGAATCCAGTGATCTCTGGGCTGGATACATCATCTCAGATGTATGCTTACAGAGCCCAGTTTTCTTGTCCAATTCATATTTATTTAATACCTTGTCATCAAAAAACTGAGTCTTTGAAAGTTTGTTTAAAAAATCTTGCATGATCATTTAAAAGCTAAAATGGCTCATTGTTTTGTAAGCCTTAACCTCTAAGTCTAAGATGTTTGTTTTCATTGTCTGTTAAGGAAAGTTATATCTACTTCTAATGTATTTAATAGAGAAATTTGAATTTGGATATAAATTTCAAATTTACACTATTTTAACTCGAAGATTCTGACTACACTGATTTTGTTATAATGAACTCAACCAGCATAAAATATTATTTAAATTTTCCTAAAATTAAGAAATCACCTATTTTTCTCTCAGCTTAGACTGTGCAAAAGAAAATAGTGAATAAGTATAGTAAAACCATTTCATTTTTATTTTATGTTCTTGTGTGTGTGTGTGTGTGTGGTTTTTTTTTTCAGTAGGCTTCACACCCAATACAGGGCCCAATGCGGGGCTTGAACTCATGACCCTGAGATCAAGATATGAGCTGAGATCAAGAGACGGATGCTCAACCAACTGAGCCACCCAGGCATCCCAGTAGTAGAATCATTTTAAAAATACAATGCAAAATCTCTATTTTTTCATCTATACAACTGTGTTTCGCATTTATATAGCATTTCTTTTTCCAAATATTTTAATTTATACATTACCCTGGCAGTTACCATAAGCCTGCTATGTGTCATAAACTGTGTTGGCACTGAGAAAAAAGTGATGAGCAAAAATAGTGGGAAGGACAGGTGATAATTAATTTTTTTTAATTATAGCAGACATTTACATATGCTTACTATGCTCCAAGCACCATTCTAAGCATTGTACATAACACTAAGTCATTCAAGACTCACAACAAACCTTAAAGTTAGGTTCTATTACTGTACCCATTTTAAAGATGAGGAAACTCTTGGTTCCAAAATCCCTGCTCTTCACCACTCAACTGTATTCTGGTACCTCATTAACTGCACAAGTAAGGGTAAAGCTGCTACTGTAAAGTGTAAAGCTGCCATAAGGAGATGTTCGGGGACCACTAAAGGGCTCCATAATGGGAGACTGACACTGGTCAGGAAGGTCGGGGGGGCTGCTTGAGGAAGTCTGCTTGAAGTAAGACCTGAAGGATGAGTTAAATAGGCAGATGTGGGTGAGAGAAGCATTCTAGGAAAAAAGTGCCCTGTGATGGAGCATGAGCAAAGGACTGAACCATGGCCAAGTAGGAAGAGCGATGGTGATGGAGAATGAGGTTAGGAAGGGTACAGAGGTGAGAGGCAGGGTTAAAGGCTGATTATGTAGGCCCTTCCAGGCCAATGTAAGGAATATCATTTCCTTTTTTTTTTTTTTTTTTTTTTAGAGAGAGGGAGTGAGAGTGCAAGCAGCGGAAAGTGGCAGAGGGAGGGAGAGAAAATCTTAAGCAGTCTCCACACTCAGTGCAGAGCCTGGGATCATGACCTGAGCTGAAATCAAGTGTTGGACACTCAACAGACTGAGCCACCCAGGTGTCCCATCATTTCCATCTTTATCTGTATTATTCTTATTAAGAACTAATTTTCTTACCTTTCGAAAGATAGAACTAGGAGAGTTTTTTTTTTTTTTCTCTCTAAAGGATAAGGCTATCACATAGAGATAAGACTCACAAAGTATGGGTAAACTATTGTATCCAGCTTTTTTTGTTGCTGATGGTAGGAAGGTTGGCCTGTTCACCATACTGAAGCTAGTTCCTTGTAGCTGGAAGCAGAAGTATAAATATGGAAATTAAAGTTTTGTACTGGGATGAGATTCCCCAGAAAGAGAGTTGAGTAAGAAGAGAATGCCAACACTTAATTATCCATTGGCAAAGGATGAACCTGCAAAGGAGATTTAAAGAAAGAGAGAGAGAAAGGAGGAGGGGGAGAGGGAAGGAAAGGAAAGGAAAGGAAAGGAAAGGAAAGGAAAGGAAAGGGGGAAGAAAAGAAAGAAAGGAAACAGTTTGAGAGGAAAAAGGAAAATCAAGAGAATATTAGGTCATTGGAAGTGAGAGAAAAATGTTGTCTTAAGAAGGGAGAAGTTAACAATGTCAGATGCCACTGTGATTTCAAGTCACATAAAAAAATGAAATTTAGGGGCGCCTGGGTGGCTCAGTCGGTTGGGCGGCCGACTTCAGCTCAGGTCACGATCTCGCGGTCTGTGAGTTCGAGCCCCGCGTCGGGCTCTGGCCTGATGGCTCAGAGCCTGGAGCCTGCTTCCGATTCTGTGTCTCCCTCTCTCTCTGCCCCTCCCCCATTCATGCTCTGTCTCTCTCTGTCTCAAAAATAAATAAAACGTTAAAAAAAATTAAAAAATGAAATTTAGCATCATCAAAGTCATAGAGGAATGATTCTTAACCAGAGACAATTTTGCCCCATGAGGGTCATTTGGCAATGTCTAAAGACATTTTTGGTTGTCCCAGCTGCAGGGAGAGGGCTGCTGCCTGCATCTAGTGAATAAAGACCACAGATGCTGTTAAACATCCAAAACTGTACAGGACAGCACCGCACACATAAAAGAATGATTCAGCCTAAAATGCCAATAGCACCAAGGTTAAGAAATCCTGAGATAGAGTAATACAAGCCGAAATTAGCTTGGAGAGCATTTAGAAATTGCTAGCAGGAGAGAAACAGAAATACTACATAGAAACAATTTTTCAAAAATATGTCTGTAAAGAGAAACTAGGGCAGTACCTAGAAGGGAATAAAGGAATCAAGTGAAGATTTTTTTCTTCTTTCTCTTTCTTTCTCTCTTTCTCCTTTTTTAAAAAATGTTTTTGATTATTTATTCATTTTTGAGAGAGAAAGAGACAGAGCACGAGCAGGGGAGGGGCAGAGAGAGGGAGATATAGAATCCAAAGCAGGCTCCAGGCTCTGAGCTGTCAGCACAGAGCCCAATGCTGGGCTCGAACTCACAAACCGTGAGATCATGACCTGAGCCCACGTCGGACAGTTAACCGACTGAGCAACCCAGGCACCCCTCTCTCTTTCTCTTAATGGGGAAAAACTTGAGCCTTTTTAAAAGCTTCAACTGAGATGAGAGAAAGTTTGAATACTCAGAGAAAAGATAATCCACAACTTCAGGTACGTTAAAAGGTGGAGGGGGTAAAATAAAAGCACTAGAGGATGATTTAGCCTTAGGAAAATAATTATACCCATATTGTGAAGAGAAATAGAATATTATGGATAGAGATGCAGTTAGGGTTGTGTGTGCTGGGAATAGGACAGGCAATGGAGTTCCATTTAGTGGCTTCTATTTTCTCTAGAAAATGAAAGTCAAGACCCCCTTCTGAGAATCCTAGCAGATGAGAGGAAGAAGAGGTTTGCAACAATCATGGAAAATGGGAGAGAGACTGAGAATCATTTCAGGGTTGCTATACAGTTTGAAGTTATTTTAACTAATCTTCTGTGAAATCAACATGCCCTATTGTGTAACTCTCTCCAGTAGTGGTCGGTCAGGTGCAGATGGAGACAAAGGGGTTGGTTTTTCCACGGTTGCAGCTTTGGCAGATGCCACAAAGACAGAGGGGAAGGGAGTTTAGGGA
The DNA here is from genome assembly GCF_023721935.1 of Panthera uncia. NCBI lineage: Eukaryota > Metazoa > Chordata > Mammalia > Carnivora > Felidae > Panthera > Panthera uncia. The sequence goes on along the minus strand of NW_026057585.1, from coordinate 21,075,629 downwards.
ACTAGCAACAGTATTATTGAACAATACATCATGTAATCTTAGCTGGGCAAGGAGAGATGTGAATAAGGGAGGTAGATGGCTGAGAAGAAGATGCATGAGTTAATAGACTTAAATAGGAAGACATTTTCTCCAAAGCAAAATATGAACACGGCCAGTGATTCCAATCCATGTTACAATTATACAAACTGAGATACGAACTGCCCAAAGCGAGGCATGCAGAACAAAGCTTTGATTATCACCAATAACTGTGTTGTGCAAGATGGGTCCTTTTGTGGTGGCCACCAGAGATCAGGGTAAATTTTATAATATCATATTGTAAGGGTTAAAAAGATAGGTTTTATTGAGAACACTCAAAAAGTCAGCAGCAAGAAAAGTCACAGGTCCTTTGATTCTACCATTTTCCCCATGAAGAAGTATGCAGGGACCCAGGCCAGCTGAAGGACAGTCAGCCCAGTATTTCAGGAAAATACTAGAGGGCAAGCATGAAAGCAACCTTCTCAGAAGACATAAGCAGAAAACTTAAATGTTAGGTGGTCTGGATTGCATATTACCTATTTAGAGGAAGTAACTGTGAAAGCCAGCTTCCCAGCACCCAAGGACAGCAGAGACCACACAAAGTTGTGTTTCCCACGAGAGGGTAAAATAATGCCATAAGTCTTATAGGACACTGGGTTCAAGTGTGGTTTCTCCCAGTGATGGAAGGGTATTCCAAGTTCCAAATGGCCCAGTGGTTCAGGTAACTAAGAGTGAGCTCTCGGGGTCACTTTCAGACGATCCTACTCCTTGTGCCATGAAATTCTAGATATAATTTAATAAATGATACTTAGCATAGCATGTTGTATGTCTAATTCAGCAGATTCTCTCACTTTATGTCTTCATCATCCTGTGTGGTTTTTAGAGAAAACAACGAAACAGAGGATATGGTTTCAAAGTAAAGAGAGGTCTTATGAAACAAACCATAATGTTGTTGGCCTTTACCAACTAAAAAGGTTTAAGTGTGACTTACAGAGAATATTTCGAAATGTGACTTCTGATACACACGCAAAAATAGTATATACACACATACGTAAATTTCAAAATGGCAACATGTCCCATGAAGATTTTTTTCCTTTTATAACAAAGAAGGGAGTGGGGGGGGGGGAATAAAGAAAACAAAACTAAAGGAACAGAGATGAGAAAATGTGCAATAAGGATTTTTCCCCTAATTGGTTCAAAGTTCTAGAATAAAACAACAAGAGACTTATGGCTAAGATTCTTTTTTTAACTATTATTTGAGTATAGTTAACACACAAAGTTACATTAGTTTCAGATGTACAACTTAGTGATTTGACAAGTTTATGCACTATGCTATGTTCACAAGTATAGCTACCATGTCCCATTGCATCACTATTACAATACCATTGACTATATTCCTTGTGCTCTGATTTTTACTCCCATGACTTATTCACTCCATAACTGAAGGCCTGGATCTCCCTCTCTCTTTCACTGATTTTGCCCAACTCCTCACTGGCAACCATCAATTTGTTCTCTGTATTTATGGTTCTGATTCTGCTTTTTGCTTGCTTATTCATTTTTTATATTCCATTTATGAGTGGAATTATATGGCATTTGTCTTTCTCAGTCTGACTTATTTCACTTAGCAGAATACCCTCTAGGTCTATCCATGTTGTTTCAAATGGCAAGATCTCATTCTTTTTATGGCTGTGTAATATTCCATCACACACACACACACACACACACACACACACACACACCACTTTCCTTATCCATCTGTCTATTGATGGACACTTAGGTTGCTTCCATGTCTTGGCTATTGTAAATAATGTTGCAATAAACATAGGGGTATATATATCTTTTTGAGTTAGAGTCTTCATTTCTCCTGGGTAAATACCCAACGGTGCAATTACTGGATCATGAAAGATTTCTACAATGTGGAGAAAAGTCAAACAAGACAAAAAAGTTCGACGTGGCATAAAAAGCTACGAAGCAGTCTTTTTGGTGGTTTTATTTTTTTTTTTTTACTGTTTATTTTTTTTGAGAGAGAAAGAGTGCAAGTGGGGGAAAGACAGAGAGAGATGGAGACAGGATCTGAAGCAGACTCCAGGCTCCGAGCTGTCAGCACAGAGCCCAACACAGTGCTCAAACCCATGAACCATGAGATTATGATCATGAGCCAAAGTCAGACCCTTAATCAACAACCACCCAGGCACCCCTGGTGGTTTTATTTTTAAAGGTACTGTAAAACTACTTGAAAACATACAATATTGAGGGCACCTGGGTAGCTCAGTCATTAAGCATCTGACTTCAGCTCAGGTAATGATCTCAGTTTGTGAGTTCAAGTCCCATATTGGATGAGTATGAGCCTCGCTTTGGGTGAGCTCCACTTCTCTCTCTTTCTCTCCTTCCCTCTCTCTCTCTTCTGTCCCTCCTGGCATTCTCTCTCTCTCTCTCTCTGCCCCTTGCTCACTTGCACCCTCCCTCTGTCTCTCTCTCAAAAAAAATATATATACACGTATATATGTGTATATATACACACATATATACGTGTATATACGTATATACGTGTATATACGTATATATGTATATACGTATATATACACACACACATATATATACACACACACAATATTGAAATTAATGGCAGCCCACCTTTCTGATAATTCAACAGTAAACAGAAACCCAGTATCTCAATGTTGTTGAGGGAGATGTCATAGAAAAAAGTCCTCAAGTTGATCAGAGAGAAAATATGTTGTCTGAAAGCCAAAGGTGATGCTTTGCCTTCAAAAGCAAAAATCATCAAGAGGAAAGTAGTAAAATATATAAAGAACACAAAAGAAAAAAGTCCCCCTTATCTGACAAATAAGGAAGGACAACTTAGGGCACACAACGTTGTAGATTTTAGGATTTAAAAAGCATCCAACTGAATTGGCTACCTAATGGCTTGCACATTTCAGAAAAGTTAAGGAGTCCATAAAAATTGGGGCTTGGGAAGGTATGATCTTGAGGCACAAAGGCATGACTGGTGCTTCTCAAACCTGAATGTGCTTACAAATCACCTAGATATATTGTTAAAATGCACTCTGATTTAGTTGATGTGGTGTTCAGCCTGGGATTCCGTGTTTCTAACAAGCTCCCAGGTGATGTGGGAGCCCTTGGCTCACACTCTGAACAGCAAAAGTACTAGTGACTCCCAACTTGAGCACAGCATCCAAGAAACCAAAACAGAAATTCTCCACATATTCACTCAGCCATAGATAGAAATGTTCACACCTTCACAAAATTAGGAAATTGGTGGCGTGGGGAAATAGAGTTTATTACCTTTGCCTGTGAGTCACTGAATTAATTTTTGCTTTATGCTAATAAAACATAGGTTATGAACATAACCCTATCATAAAAATACCTGTGCTATTTTTCAGATAGTCCTAGAAACATTGATAAAGCAGTATATGCCCACCTGGCAACAGTTCATGAAAATACACATGGGGAATACTACAAAATTGCAGTGGCACCCACTTTCCATAAAAGATATATAGAATCTTCAAAGTTGTAAATCTGTGGACTTCAACGAGCAGAGCACCTCATGGAAGTCTCAGGAAGAGCATTTGCCCTAGAAGGTGAACCGTGAGCTCAAGCGCCAAAAGAGCAGAGCTTCTTGCCCCTGCCCACTTGCACTCTGCCCAGTAGGGAAGACTCAGGACATCTGATCAGCAGATGGAGCACTGCCAGTGAGAACCACGCATGGAATATGTCAAAGGGTCTAGAATTAGCCTGCTTTCCCTGTGTCACTTCTGGGGTGACATTCCCAGCCTGTTAAATAGCAGCAGCCTTCTCCCCAAACTCCTTGCCCGATTCTTACTGTGTTTCTCCGATCTTTCAGACTGAGCAGCTACCCTGGTCCTGATTATGACAGGTAACACCACATTCTGCCTCTTCAACTAATCCCAGGGATTAAGCAGACAACCTTACCTGTGATTATGCTACCAGGTAAAATACAACTAACATGGGTTTAAGTACTCCTCTAGGTATGAGCTGACAAAACACGGCTACTGAGCTTGTCACAACGTTGTGTGGTCCATTTATTCTTTGGAGGAAAACTCATTACTTGTGTAAGTTTGATTTTTTTTTCTATATTTGATATTATAAACCAATTTGATCATTATATTGCAAGACAATGCTGTGTAGGTACACAACACATATACTAAATAAGGTGCCAAAGAACTTTTTCAGCCCAGAGATGATGTGACCTGTGGTAAAACTGACTGTAAACTATTCATATAGTCTATATTCATTTTCCAATATAGGCAATTTTTAATATACAAAAAGAAGGATACATTGATTCCACAGTATTCATATAAAAATCATCACATTATTTCATTAAATATTTCTCAGTATTGCTGAGAAATTCCATTTTTGTTCAAGCTCATCCAGCTGAATTGGCTAGCTGATGGCCTGCAGGTTTCAGAAAGCTACAGGGTAGAGGGTCCCTAAAAATGGAGGTTAGGAAGGCCTAAACTTGAAGCACAAAGGCATAATGGTGCTTCTCAAACCTGAATATGCTTACTAATCACCGTTTGTGTCACCATGCCTCCTAAGCCTTCCAGAATTATAAACACAAGAATGTTGTCTGACATTTTAATTTTAATGTTACTATTAAGATATAACACAAAGGAATTAGAAATCACCTCAAATTTTCATAACTTCTTAAAAACTTATATGAAAATATCAAAGAATCAATAAGCCCTAGGAAGGAGAGAAAGAAAAGTCAAGATGGATCCTAGAGATATATTAAATGAATATAGTATGATTCACAAAATCGGTTGAGACTAAAATACTGAATCTGTTCTAAATTTAGTGTACATTACATATATTTGTATTTCAATAGCACTATTACATATATATTTAATCTTTTAATGTTTACTTTTGAGAGAAACAGCGTGAGCAGGGGAGGGGCAGAGAGAGAAGGAGACACGGAATCCAAAGCAGGCTCCAGGCTCTGAGCTGTCAGCACAGAGCCAAATGTGGGGCTCGAACCCATGAATGTGAGATCATGACCTGAGCCGAAGTCATACGCTTAACTGAGTGAGCCACCCAGGTGCCCCATAAGCCACATATATTTTTCAAATATAACTTTACTATGTTTGAATCTCTAAATAAATTATTTTCAATAAAATACTTTAAAAAAGAAAGAAAATGAAAGCTTATTACTATTTTTTTATGTAAATAATGAAGTAATCACTTGCCTTGACAGGACATGTAACCTATGTTCATGGAATAAACTTTCCAAAGTGCTGATTAATTTAATTTAACCTTAACGTTTTGCTGATTATCCACTATGCTACATTCATGATATACAATCCCTTTAATCACTGTGTAAGCAGGAAAATGACTCCCACGGTCACTGTAAATTGAGAAGAGGGCTTTTTTTAAACCTTAGGCAGTTAAAACAGATTAGCCTCTGTCTTATACTGTTGACCTTTCCTCTGAGCTTACTGGATTGGCAGTGAAATACTTCAGCCAAGTGTCCTGGTAAATTAGGCTGTGTTGGTCATCAAACTGAGAATCTATATAGCACATATCACTCATAGATTATATTTCATGTAATTTTATTTTTATACAATGTACTATGTGATGCTCTGTATAAGGACAGAAAAGGAGAAAAGAAGGAGGGAAGGGAGAGAAAGAAAGAAAGAAAGAAAAAAAAAGAAGAAAGAAAAGAAAAGAAAGAAGAAAAGAAAAGAGAAAAGAAAAGAAAAGAAAAGAAAAGAAAAGAAAAGAAAAGAAAAGAAAA
>NW_026057585.1:20953582-21069831 GCF_023721935.1 Panthera uncia | reverse complement strand
AAGAAAAGAAAAGAAAAGAAAAGAAAAGAAAAGAAAAGAAAAGAAAAAAGAAAAGAGGGGCGCCTGGGTGGCTCAATTAGTTAAGCGTCTGACTTTGACTCAGGTCATGATCTCGTGGTTCACAAGTTTGAGCCCCGCATCGGGCTCTGTGCTGACAACTCAGAGCCTGGACCCTGCTTCAGGTTCTGTGTCTCCCTCTCTCTCTGCCCCTCCTCTGCTGGCTCTCTCTCTCTCAAAAATAAACAAACATTAAAAAAATAGAATACTTTTAAAAAAAGAAAAGAACAAGTGCTGGCAATGATGTGGAGAAATTGAAACCCTGTGCACTGTTGATGGGAATCTAAAATGGTACAGCTGCTATGAAAAACAGTATGACAGACCCTCAAAAGATTAAAAATTGAATTACCATATGATCTAGCAATTCCACTTCTGAGTGTATTTCCAAAAGAACTTAAAGCAGAGTCTCAAAGAGATATTTGTACACCTATGTTCACAGCAGCATTATTCACAGTAGGTAAGACATAAACAACCCAAATGTCCAATGACACATGCATAGATAAACAAAATGGGGTAAATGCATACAATGGAATATTATCCAGCCTTAAAAAGGAAGGAAATTCTGACACATGACAACATGAGTGAACCCTAAGGAGGTGATGGTAAGTGAAATAAGCCAGAAATGTTAGCCTAAAGTAAATGTCAAAAATGTTAGCCTAAAGTAAATTATTCGTTGATCCAGAAACAAAAGTATAAATATAATATAATCCATTAAGTTATCCATTCCTTCCATCTTTCACTCATTCTTATAGCCATTATTGAATGGCTTTCAGTGTCAGGTACTACACCAGGCAATGCAGATCCTAATGTAATCCAGGATACTATTTTAAAGATATAAATGTACCTTTATCATTTGCCTTTGCAACATACCAGACTTTCTCCCATTTGGCCTAGGATACCCAACTGCCTCAGTAAGAGTCTTGGGTTGCTAAAGAATTAATGTAAAGAGAAAGAAGGGTTAATATTAAACACTTTGCACTCAAAATATGATTTTGCAGCAAGACTATAGGCATGTTTGATACAGAACTTTGTAAGTTCTTTTATCTCTCATTTAACATTAGAGACAGGGACTAATGAACTAGTTCCTGGTAGGAAGGAAGGGAAATCCATTCCTTCTGGGCTTGAGTAATTGTGAAAATGTGATCATCTAAAGAGAGAGGGACGTGAGAGAAATAGTGTGATGTGTCCTGGTGGGAACAAGTCAGACAGGTTCAGGGCATTATTAGAATATAAACTCCAGGGGCACCTGGGTAGCTCAGTTGGTTAAGCATCTGACTTCAGCTCAGGTCCTGATCTCACAGTTCATGAGTTTGAGCCCTGCATCTGGCTCTGTGCTGACAGCTCAGAGCCTGGAGCCTGCTTCAGATTCTGTGTCTCCCTCTCTCTCTGCCCCTCCCCTGCTCATGTGCTCGCTCTCTCTCTCTCTCTCTCTCTCTCTGTCTCAAAAATAAATAAGCATTAAAAAAAAATTTTTAAAGAATAGAAACTCCAGATAGGCAAGGATTTATGTCTGCTTTGTTCATTACTGTTCCTACAGTTCCTGAACGGTGTTTACCACACAGCAGGCACAGTATTTGTCAAATGCATAGAGGACTTTTTGTTCTGCTCCCTGTTTTGAACTCTGGTTGAAGAGTGTTATGCTAGGTAAAAAAAAAAAAAAAAAAAAAAAGGTGGGGAAGGTCCAAAAAGGGGAGCCCCAGCATGGTTAGGAGGGTAAAGCAAGGACATCAGTTACAGGCAGGACCTAGTTTCCATCCCCAGCCCATATTACATGGATTCACCATGGCAGAGTGAGGTGATTCCAGCAAAGGCTTATGAAATGGATGCCTTGGGCCTTGGGCCAGGTTAAGAACCCTTCAGGCTCTTGGAGGGGTCTGCAGCGGAAGGAGGACCTCAAGGAAGCCTAAACAGCAGAGAAGGCTTCTAGGCTCTGACCAAGCCAAGAAAGAATGACCACAATTTATCAGCTATACACATTAGCAGCTTATGTCAACAGAATAACCAGGAACAGGACTATACAGATGTACTTTAGGTAACACCAGCCCCTACACAATGCCCAGTTCAAGGCCACAGAGTTCAACTCCTCCAAAGCAATGATTCCATGTGAGACCCTGCTCTGTATGGCAGACATCAGCTTAGAAGTATGGAGAAGGGGGATGGAAACAATAAAACAATTATTTCATAGAGGCAAGTTTAAAGAGATTATTATTTTTTATTTTTTTATTTTTTAATGTTTATATATTTGAAAAAGAGAGAGAACACAAGCAGGGGAGGGGCAGAGAGAGAGGGAGAGAGAGAATCTGTGCTGAAAGTGCAGAGCCCAGTGTGGGGCTTGATCCCATGAATCACGAAATCATGACCTGACCTGAAATCAAGAGTGAGACACTGAACCTACTGAGCCACCCACATGCCCCAAAGAAATTATTTAAATAATTGGATCAGGATTAGTTTCAAAACAGACAAAAATTATTTTTGCTTTCCCATGTCCAGCAGTTGGAGAGCAGTAAAGGGGATCAGAGCAGTTTTTAAAAATATAGATGGAAACAACCTAGGGTGATGGGCATTAAGGAGGGCAGTTGTTGGAATGAGCACTGGGTGTTATATATAAGTGATGAATCACTAAATTCTACTCCTGAAATCATGAAAGAAAGCAAGAAAGAAGGAGAGGGAGAGACAGAGAGGAAGGAAAGGAAGGAAGGGAAAGGAAAGGAAAGGAGAGGAGAGGAGAGGAGAGGAGAAGGGAGGGGAGGGGAGGGGAGGGGAGGAGAGGAGAGGAGAGGAGAGGAGAGGAGAGGAGAGGAAAGAAAAAGAAAGGAAACAGCCTAAGTATCTATCAATGGACGAATGGCTAAAGAAGATATAGTATGTATGGGGGCTGAGGGTGGGAGAAATGGGGAGATATTGTAAGGTTACAAACTTGCAACCAGTAGATAAATAAGTCCTGGATATCTAATGTATAGCATAGTGGTTATAGACAATAATACAGTATTATGAACTTCAAAGAGGCCAGGTCTTACTAGAAGACTAGGTCTTACAGGTTTGCATCCCCGAAAAGAAATGATTATGTGATGTGGCGGAATGTTAGTTAACTCTATAGTGGCAATCATATTTGCAATATATATCAAATCAACACATTGCACACCTTGAATTTACACAATGGTATATGTCCATTATATATCAATAAAAACTTTTTTTTTAAAGGAAAGTCTGAGAAACTGTCACAGCCAAAAGGAGTTTAAGGAGACATGACAACTAAGCGTTATGTGGTATCCTGAAGGGCTCCCAGAACAGAAAAAGGATAGGAGGTAAAAAGTGAGGAAATCTAATAAACTATGGACTGTAATAATGTATCAATATTGGTTCACTAATTGTAACACATGAATAATACTATTGTAAGATCTTAACAACAGGGGAAACTGGGATCTCTCTGTATTCTCTTTGCAACTATTTTCTTAACTCAAACTATTCTAAAATAAAAGTCTTACTTAAATTTTTTTAAAAAGAAGAAAGTATAGTTTTCTTAATATATCTAAGAAATGTAAACAATTTTACAGCTCTGCCATCCAGACACAGGAAACACAATCCCTGCCTCAAAAACTCTAGTGAGAAAGAGAAAAGGCAGTTATTATACAACATGATATCATACATCATACAACAGAGGACATGAAAGAGGAACACCTAACCCAGACCCACGGGAAAGAGGGCAAGGCAGGGAAAGATTTCCTGAAGCAGCTGTCCTGAGATGACTGAGTATTAGATTAGCCAGAATATTCCTAGAAGAAAACAAACTCACTGTTGTCATAGCCATATATAAAGTCAGCAATATCCAAATTCAATTTAGAAAACCTTTATTGATTTCCAGGCCATGGGGATAACATCAATGCCCTCAGATTTAGAGTTGACTGAACAGAGTCGCTGAGAATACAATTGAAATCCCACTCTTCCACTTGATTCCTACACGACCTTAAACAAACTACTTAACCTTGGGCACTCAGTTTACATATCTTTAAATTGGGGGTAACAATAGTGTCCTGGGAATTGAGTTATTTCATGTAATGGGCTTAGAACAGTGCCTGGCACCTCCTAGATGCTCATTAAACATTCAGTGTTATTAACTATTTATAGGGTATATATTAATTTTTGAAACATTTCAGACATTTTATTTTTGTATATCCTTGAAAGATAAATTACAGCTTAGGAATTAGACCACAAAAGAAGTTAAGGGGCTTATGTAATGCCTGAAGAAGAATGCTTTCCCCTAATTCTTTTTTTTTTTTTTTTTTTTAAAGAAAGAGCTTCCCTAAATAAATCTCTGGCTTCTCTTTGCACTAGTTAATTTACTCCATTCCTGGGGAGTGGAGAGTGATTTAGCTGGTTGGTAAATTTGTGGAAAAATAACTGGTGAGCTTGGCTTACCTCTGTCCTTTTTTTGTTTTTAAGCTTATTTATTTTGGGGCGGGAGAGTGAGCGGGGGAGGGGCAGAGAGAGAGAAGGACAGAGGATCCGAAGCAGGCTCTCTGTTGATAGCAGAGGGTCCCACATGGGGCTCAAACTCAGAACTGTTACATCATGACCTGAGCTGAAGTCAAACGCTCAACCGACTGAGCCCCCCAGGCGCCCCACCTCTGTCCTTTTCTGAGAATAAACATGCAGTGAGCATGATTTCTCCAGTCTGTCCATGATGGGTTAGGTAAACTGGCTGGTTCTGGAGTTCAGTTGTAGCAAGCTCATTTGGCTAATAGGTCTATAGCTGCAATCTCCAACTGGACTTTTTAAAGTTTGGGGGAAGTTTGCTTAATCACCCCCAAGCTTTCTGACAGAAAACTAAGGTGTTTGTGAAACATCTCTCCATGTGGTCAAGCACATTAAATAATCAGTTCCATTTTTTGCCTTGGAGACACTCCTCCTGGGCCTTCCATCCCCCTGCTCCAAACCGCATTGCTTTGATAACAATTAAAATGGAAAATAAAGTGCCACGCAAACTGTGGCAGACACTACTAGTTATTCATTCTCTTTCCTTAATAACAAAACCTGTATTTTGGCTAGTCTCATTGCTGCCCAGACACAAGTTACATTTGTGTGTACCTTGTGACCAAGTTTTGGCTAATGAGATAGAAGCAGAAATGCTGTCTGGTATTTCCAGGAAAGCTTAAAGGGAAGAGGTACACCTTTCTTTTCCTCTTCTTCCATTATATTGCCTGAACTTGGATATGATAGCTGGAGTTCTGGCAGCTTTGTGGTACTATGATAAGATCCACATAATAAGAGGGAGGAAGCTGTGAGCTAGAGAGATCCCGGCTTCCTACTGCCTTTACAGACCTGCCACACCAGCTTTGAATTGCTCACCTCTAAACTTTTATGCAAGAAAGAAACAAATTTATCTCTTGTTTAAGCCACTGTTGCCTTGTTGTTGTTGTTGTTGTTGTTTTCTGTCATATGCAGCTAAAGTGGTCCTGACAAATATAGAAAATCAGTTCAAGTCTTCCTTCCCTCATCCTTGTTCCCCAAACAGGCTGCCAACTCCATCCTTCCACAGGGAAATTCTGGAGGCAGGATTTCAACAGGAAGTTAAATTTATTTGCAAGGGTAAAAATGATTTAGCTCTAAATTTAGGGCCAAAGAACATTTTAAAATACCTATCTTTAGAAAAAAGAAACCATCACCACTAAAACACCCTCTCGAGTTTCCTCTTACCAGGGTTTCAAAGCATTCCATATGCTCTTTTTGGTCAATTTGTTATATCAATGCTTAGGACTTTTTTAATGACTTTTCCCACTCAAGTTTTGGCTTTTGTTTTTGTTTTTGTTTTTTTAAATAAAATACAACTATCTTTACCTCCATTACATGTACATGTCAATAATTGTTCTAATAAATATTAATTGTACAGCAACAAAACCTTACTTCTTTCTTACGTCCTTCCTCTGTTCTCTATGATTTAGTCTAAAACCTTGGGCTCTGACTTCCTTTTCTGAGTTCACCTTTATACTCCCTCTTCACAGAGTAAGATAACAGACCTTTAGATTCTTTTGTTGGCCAGGCTCTGGGAAACTTCCTCTTCATCTGCTTTGTCTAACTGCCATCAAAACCCAGCAAAGACAACTGGCCATCAGCCCTTCTCTTTTTAGGCTATCATTTATTAAAAGCCTGATTTTTACCAAGGGCTATATAATAGATGCCTTGAATGCTTTCATTATTTCATCTAATCTTCAAAACCACCCTCCAAATGAAGCGTTATTCTCTCCAATTTACAGATGAATCAACTGTAATTCAGAGAGATTAAAACTAATCCCGAGTTTGTTTCCAAAAATTCGTTTTCTTTGTGTCGTACTATCCTTTTTTGAAAAATCTCTCTCTGGTTTCTGTATCTCTATCACCATTATATTAGGTCCTTCTTCTTGTCTGACTTCAGCTCTATTTCCTTCCTATCTTCCCTTCTCTTCCTTGGCTAAGTCTGGATATTTCCCAAAAATGCAGAATAAACTGTTCTACTTAGAAGAGATTTTGAAAACACAATTCCAAATTTTACAAAATAAAATTATTCATAATGTCAGTATATAATCACTACAAAATAAGATACACAAAAAATGCTGATGAATATAAAAGCCAAATAAGGCAGATCCCTCCACTTCAGACCCAGAATCTCACAGGACTGGGACCAGACTATACATAATACCCTAAATAACTCCTTTCCTTTCCCAAAACAGACACTCCCATACACAGACCTTAAGAAACACTCTAGTGTTTTCTGACCCTTCTGACCACAGCCCTTCTCCCACTCCCCAGATACATTCATATCAATGTTTTAGAAAACACTAGAGTCACTGCCAAATAGCTGAGATTATCCATCAGATGTTCCTCAAGGAGATTCTTCTCCTGACAACTCTAGCATGAGATTATTGTGTATATATAGATCTCTGTTATGCACACGACAGGCACATGACAAATGTTTGCCAAAATGAAGGCAGCACATGGTACCACTGTAGCTCTAGACTGCAAATTCACTGGCATTCCAAGAACTTCACAAATAGCACACTTAGCGTGACTCTTCTTTTTTAAAAAGGACGCTGTGTGGCTTGTAAATGTAATCTCTGAGACACATCACATTGAGTCATAATTTTTCCATTACTTGACCTTCTTCACTTTCTTTCACAGTATGAAATCTCCAAAATTAAGATCATTTGGATTGACGAATCTTTTAAAATGCAAGCATTTGTGTAAGAATAACTCACCACTAAAGGAATTCATTTTGTCAGTCTATTTTACTCCTTATTTTAGCTGGAAGGCTAAAGGGCCCTAAAGTGACAGTTTTGCTGGTGGAGGGAGAACAGGGAAAGCTAATTTTGGAGCCCTGGAGAAGAGTGATCAACAGGAGAACAGTGTGATGAGATGGTCATAGGAGAGACTCAAAGGGGGTATGGAAAGGAGACCCTGAAGACAAACAAAAACATGAACTGTATTCCACATCAGTCAGGGTCCCATTCTAGTATTTGTACTTACACATGTCTCAGGTATGGTGCTAAGTCCTCATTTAATTAATAGTAGGCACTATTTTTATCCCTGTTTTACAGTTGTAAAAACCAAAGCACAAAAAGGTTGAGTATCTTCCATTTGTTTTTTTTTTTCAATATATGAAGTTTATTGTCAAATTGGTTTCCATACAACACCCAGTGCTCATCCCAAAAGATGCCCTCTTCAATACCCATCACCTACCCTCCCCTCCCTCCCATCCCCCATCAACCCTCAGTTTGTTCTCAGTTTTTAACAGTCTCTTATGCTTTGGCTCTCTCCCACTCTAACCTCTTTTTTTTTTTTTTTCCTTCCCCTCCCCCTGGTTTCACTCTTATGTGGATCCTGAGAAACTTAAGAGTGAAACCATATGGTATCTGTCTTTCTCTGTATGGCTTATTTCACTTAGCATCACACTCTCCAGTTCCATCCATGTTGCTACAAAGGGCCATATTTCATTCATTCCATTTGTTTTTAATGTTTATTTATTTTTTGAGGGGGGGTGGGGAGAGAAAGCACGCAAGCTGGGGGCAGAGAGAGGGACAGGGAATCTGAAGTGGGCTCTGCACTGACAGCAAAGAGTCGGATGTGGGCTCAAACTCACGAACTTCAAGATCATGACCTGAGCCAAAGTCAGATGCTTAACTGACTTTAACCATCCAGGCGGCCAAGGTTAAGTATCTTAGAAAGCTGAACAGCCAGTTAGTGGCAGAGCTGGGATTAAAACACGGGCACATTTCATAATCATGAATGGTTATGCTTTTACACAGCATAATTTTTGAGAGTGGTGGCTCTCAAACATGTTTTTGACCATGACTCCCAGTAGGAATACAGGACTCACTACAACAAAACATAAGTAACAGAAACAGAAGTTTCTTGAAATAATAGTCTTACCAGATGCAATGCACTCAGATCATTCCTATTTTATTTTAAAAATTGTTGGTTGCAGGGCGCCTGGGTGGCTCAGGTGGTTAAGCCTCCAACTTCAGCTCAGGTCGTGATCTCACAGTTCCTGGATTAGAGCCAAGTGTCGGGCTCTGTGCTGAGAGCCCAGCCTGCTTTGGATTCTGTGTCTCCCTTTCTCGCTGCCCCTCCCCTGCTCGCATTCTCTCTCTCTTTCTCTCTCTCTCCCCACCCTCAAAAAAAATAAACATTAAAAAAATTGTTGGCTGCAACTAAATTACTTCTATAACCCTCAATGGGTATGATTTACAATCCTCAATGTGACTTACAAATTGAAGAACACTACTTTCTCATCATCAGTATAAGCTCTACTTTCAAAATAGATCCATAATTCAACAACTTCTCACCACCTTCATTGCTATACCTTCTTTACACACACACACACACACACACACACACCCAACATCATTGTATCTTGGTTAATTGAAATAAATGCTTAACTGGTCCCGCTTCCTTCCTCACCACACCCTCCAGTTTATTTAGCTATTTTCCATAAAGTTGCAAGGTAATCCTTTAAAAGGTCTATCAGATGAGGTCACTCCTCTTTTCAAAATGCTCCAACGTCTCTTTTGCCCATATTAAGAGCCCAAATCCTTGCAATGGCCTACAAAGCCTTACAAGATCTGGCTGTCAAGCCCCCCCCCCTTTATCTGTCCTAATCTCTTACCACTCTCTTCACTCAGCTATGGTGGCCTCCTTAAATCCACAAGGGTGCTCCTACCTCATGGCCTTTGAACTTTCTGTACCTCTGTATGTAACCCTCTACCCTGGATATCCTCTTTGCTCTTTCTCTGACTGGGATCAGATGTCAACTCACCAGCAAGTCCTTTACTGACTATTGTATTTACAATTGCAAACTTCCTTTTCCTGACTCTTCTATGCTTCCCACTTCCTACAACCTTTTGTTATCTTATATAATTTATTTATCTTATTTATTTATCTGCCTCCCACCAACAAAATGTAAGAGTTCCATGAGGGCAGTGACTTTGATTCACTTCCATGCCTGGCAAATCCTAGGTGCTCAATAAATACTAGTTGAATGAATAAATGAACTACAGATACCCAAACTCAGTTTTGGACCACTTGCAACTAGCCATTCTCAGAAATCTACTGAAACAAACATTTCAGTATCTTTAGTTTTTAACCATTGTTGTTGGATCTACATTATTTCCACAATAAAGAAAGCAAGACCTTTCTCTGCACTCATGTCTTTTTTCTCATGATCCCTAGGTGTCCTCAAAAAACTCTAGAAGGGGTTTCTTTTCCTCAGGCATAAAATCTCCTTAGACATCTGTACCAGATCCTAAATTTCTGGCCTGAAATATGTGCAGCCAATATAGATCCTTAATCGCATATGCTCTTCAGGTCTATGCAGTGTACATCAGATACAACCAGACGTTGTACAAGCGGTATCTGCACCCTCAATTGTTTGCAAACTGGCCACATTTCACCTACCTAGTAGTTCCGTGTCTGCATTCAAGATGTGCCCTGTGTTAGCACTAGAGGTGGTAGACACACGAAGGATGGAATGTCTGAGATTGTAGACGGCCCCTTACTTTAGACACGGGGAAATCAAGATTCAGAGAGTTTAGGCCACGTAAACTTAGGCCACGTTAAAATTAAAAAAAAAAAAAAAATCAAAACAAAGACACAAAACACATCGTGGTAGAAAAAGCACAGGAAGCCAGGTCTCTCGCCTCCCACCATTCAGCCGGTCCACAAAACGACCCTGTGACATACGCAGCTCAATCTAGCTGGCAGCCTTCTACCGTAGCATTTTAATGTTCAACCACGAAGTCGCAGGCTGGTAAAGAAAGTGCACACTCCCGACCTCGCACCTCCCTAGCGCCGAAAACCAAAAGCAGCTCGCTGCCTGGGCCCCAGCCGCCTCCCGGACCCCGGCCCCGCTGACCGCAGTCTCGCGAGACTAGCGGTCGCGGCGAGCAGGGTGAGGAACCTCCCGGAAGTGGGCGAGGGGACCTGTCGGCTCCCACCCGGGCGTGTGGGGAACTTGAGGCCCGGTGGGTCGAGGGTCTTCTCCGGGACCAGCGCGAGGCGGAGTCACGGAGAAGCTCTCTGCCATTCACACAACGGCCTTATCCCTGGCCCGGCTGCCGCCGCCCCGCCCTTTGCCCTTCACGGCGCCCGGCCCTCCTTGTCTGGGGCTGCTTTTTGCGCCTGGGCAGCCTGCCTTTCCCCGTTTGCTTTCCTTCCCGTCTCCTCCCCCGACTCCAACACCAGAGTCGCGGGTCCTGCAGTGTCCCAGAAGCTGCACGTATAACTTGCTCCGTGTAAGTGCTAGGAATGCCGCTGGCCTCTCAGGGAAATGGGTTCTTTCTATCTATAGCTCCGTCTGTACATCCTATGTCTGCAGCAGCTATTCCAGGGGCAACAACTGCTTCCCTCTGTTCTCATCTCCCCATTGGTGGCTTCCAACCCGAATTTGGGAATGGGGAGCTCTCCCACCTGTTATCTTTGAGCAGACTAATCTCTTGTAAGCAGAAGTGCCGTTTGTAGTCTTCAAAGCCCTTTGGCTTGGGACCGGGAATTTTCCCCCCCACCCAAATCCAGGCTTTCCAAAACGTATTGCTTTTCTCTGAGAATAATTCAGTTTTGTTTTTTGTTTTAATTGTAAGAATCTATAATACAATAGTTTTGCTTTGGTCCTATTGTTCTCTAAGGGAGGAAACAACTATTTACCTTCTCAGGTCTTCTTTATAGGATTCATTCTTTTTGCTTTGCTAAGGTTAAAACACATTTAGAACATGTAAGTGCGGCTGTCAGCCTTGAGGAATTAAAGGTAATAGTTATTTTCTTGATCTTAATTCCTTTTTGTTTCATAGGGGTAACTCATTCGATTTTGGAGTTCTTTTAATTCTTCTGAAAGATTTCAAATCTTCTAAAAGCCAAAATGGGACACAGTAAACAAATTAGAATTTTACTTCTGAACGAAATGGAAAAGCTGGAAAAGACCCTCTTCAGACTTGAACAAGGTCAGTAGCAAGTTGTTTGATTAGCTGTGTCTTTTAAATTTTTAATCTATTGTCATGCTAATTTTTTAAGACAGGTAAAATTTCCAAAGACTTTTCTAAACTCAATTAGTGCAAAGACAGTGCCATATTTTAACAATATCACTAACGAAAGTTGATTTTAGTTATAAAGTTGAAAATGTTATATTTGTCATGTTAGGAGGATAAAATAGTTCACTTTTCTTTCCATGCTTCCACTTAAGACAGAAGTTGCATATATGATCAAGAAATTTACCATATTATTTCTATTAATTATTATAAAACTTGGTAAATTATTTCATATGTAATTTTATTTGGAGGATATCTATAGTTTTGCTTTTTCATAGCCCTCATTTTTTTCCTTTATTGAAACTTTGATTTAGTAAAATAGGTCACAGAAAAAAGCAAACTGTTATTTATATATATCAAAAGCCTCTCAAATAAAAATTTAAAAAACTGATCAGGTTATGTTGAAATATATTTGAGCTTATTCTTTAGACTTTATAATTTTTTAACATTGAAAACTTTCACACTTTTTTGTGTTACTGTAACTTGTGAAGTGGAAGTTTTAATGTATGAAAAATAAAATGCAGCCCCCTTTAATAGTGCAACAGATAGATGTTGATAGTACACATTGAGGGATTTTCCCCCTCAATATCTCAAGAGTTACATTTTTGAAGAAAAACAAATCGACCGTCAAATGTGTTACCTCCATGCCAAATCACCTTCTTCCAACTTTGGCATTTAGGATCACTGAGTACTTACTCCATTTTTGGCTTTCCTGACTCGGCACTTTCCTGGTTTTGATTTTTTTCCTACCCTCTTGAGTGCTTCTGTCTACTTGGTGGTATCTGTTGCTGAGCTGTCTTCCTTCCTTATTTTAATTAATTGTATCTGTCTGCAAGAGATCTTTTCTTCTTCTCTTCTTCTGCCCTCAAAGAATTATACATTCTCATGGCCTCACTTGTTGCCTCCATGCTGATGGCTCTTTTTGGAAGAAGAGCCTTGAATTTTGCTTGCTTCTTAAAAGCCAGGAGTATAATGGCATGAGTAAGGAACTAGAATTTTCTTGGCTTTCCTGCTAACAACTTCTTTGACTTTGGGCAAGTCACATGAATTCTAAACATTAATTTATTTGTGAAATGAAGGTGTTAATTTCTGTTCTTCTACCTTCCTGGATGTTGAAGCTCAAAATTAATACTATATGGCTTTAAAATCCTAAACAAGTGCAAGGCATTGATAGATCACTATACCTATCTATTTTTGCACTGGATTCTTGGCTTCATCCAGTATTACGCTATAGAATAGCCTTGGGATAGCTCCACTTGATATGCTTACATCTATCTAACATGTCCCAAACCGTCTCCTACTCCCCATTCTCAAACCTTCTTTGTTTCCCATCCTGTTTATTTTAGTGATGTCTCCATTTTTATAGTTTCCAAGGCCAGAAACTTTGTACTCACCTTTGACAGTTTCTTCTCTTTACCTGCAATCTCCCTTTAAGCCCTGTAATTTCTTTCCAAATGTCTCTGTTTGTCTATCTCTTCCATATGCCTAAACATGGATGCTAGAATAATGCCATCTCTTTCTTTTTATTAATTGGTGTCTGTATATAAAGTCAAATTTAAATGCCTCTGCGGGGCTTCCAAGACATTCTCTAATAGAATCCACCTTCACTAGCCAAGGTTGCATCTCATTGTTCCTCATTATTAGTGTCCTACATCTTTACAATTCCCCTGTCAATTCCCTCTCCCCTGGATTTTCTCATAGCTCTCCTGACACCTTCACCCCCATCAGATTCCTCTATATCCATTAAATCCCTTTACTATCATTTTGTGTATTGCCTACCTTCAGCTAAAATTCTACCTCCTCCATGAGGTCTTTTCTTAATTTTTTTGTTATTTTCTTTCTTTGATTTCCAATCACACAATAGGCACAGAACAATTAAGTACTGAATGATGGAGCAGTGTCTCAAAGTTTATTGATCTTATAGCATCCAACTAGTTTAAGATCTGTGAGAATAAGGAAAGTATTATAAACCTAGTACAATGTATAACAGCCATTAAATCCTTGCTGATTCATTACTAAAACACTAGTTAAAGCTAACAAAAAGTGTTAAATTCAGCCAAACTATTTGAAGAAGGAGCTATGAAGGGTTTATAAAATAAGAATGATGTGACTGAGTCTGTAAATCTAGTTAAAACCAGTAAATTCAACCAAATGATATAAATGGGAACACGTCAGTTTTTTTGTGTGCAGTAATGAGGTGATCATATTACTATAGACGATAATTAAAATGTGAAAGATGAAGGGACATTGGAGATAAATCATTAAGAAGGCTATTTTGAAAACACATCTGTTAAAAATAAGGGTTGAACTACATTGGAGTCAAAAAAGGTAATAGAGTTCAAGACATTTTATTTTACTTTTATTTTATTTATTATTATTATTATTATTATTTTAATGTTTATTTTTGAGAGAGAGGGAGAGAGAGAGAGAGAGAGAGAGAGAGAGAGAAACAGCATGAATGGGGGAGGAGCAGAGAGAGGAGGAGGCACAGAATCCAAATCAGGCTCCAAGCTCTGAGCTGTCAGCACAAGAGCCTGATGTGGGGCTCAAACTCATGGACTGCGAGATCATGACCTGAGCTGAAGTCAGACACTCAACTGAGCCACCCAGGCACCCCTTTTACAATATTTTTTTAAAATGTTTATTTATTTATGGGGGGGTGGGGGGGAGTAGGGGCAGAGAGAGAGAGAGAGAGAGACAGAGAGAGAGAGAATCCCAAGCAGGCTCTGTGCTGCCAGCACATAGCTCAGTCTTGCAAACCCCAAAATCATGACCTGAACAGAAGGCAAGAGTGGGATGGACGCTTAACCAACTGAGCCACCCAGGTGCCCCAGAGTATGAGACATTTTAAAATTCATAGGACTTAGTGAACAATTAGATGTGAAGAAAAACTCTGGCAGTTTTTGGTTCTTTCATATTTAATTGATCACCAAGTCTCTCTTCGTTTTTCTTTTCACTTTTCCCTAAGAAAGGATTCCTCCTCATTTTCGAGGCTAATATCTCTATAGACTCTTCTAACTCAGCAAGACCAAAAAAATTTTTTTCTAGCCAAATCATAGCCTTTCCCTGTATTTCCTATTTCATTCAGTGGCAGAATAATGAACAAAGTCAGTTTTTGCTGAACCTGGAGTTCCATTTTTATATAGGTTGGTTAAATTTCAACTTTTACCCTTTTTTTAAGAAAATACTTATAAAAGTTTCTTGATTAGGAGCTTGAGCTTATATAAACTTAGTAGATGGAACAAGATGGAAAAATTTACTTCATAGTAATAGTTTAATCACTCACTTTACTAGTTGCCTGCAAGAGGGAAATGGCTAATCTGAGTAAGGTATTCCTACTGTTCTATGAGGAATAAGATAGCCACACTATGTACTGCTGTGACCTAAGCTAATTTTAGCAAACCGAGTGAGTCATTATGGAATCTGACATAGTCTAGGTATTCTAATGTTTCATTTACTGTATATAAAAATTTTAGTTTCAGAGACTTGTACTGGACATCTACAGAGTAGCTATATACTCTTGGGGCTATGCCCTCATCTATCTAGTAGAACATAGAAAGAACAGGATTTTTCTTTTCTCTTTTTTTTCTTTCATCTGTTTTTGTTTTCAAAAATTAATTACATTTGGGGGCACCTGGCTGGCTCATTCAGAAAAGCATGCAACTCTTGGTCTCAGGGTTGTGAGTTCGAGCCCCACATTGAGTGTAGAGATTACTAAAAAATAAATAACTGTAATAAAAAAAGATTTTTTTAAAGCATTTAAATTTTGCTAACATATAAATTGACATTGATGCTTTCAGTTTATGTATCAAATAAGTTATAAACAAAAAAGACATATTCTGAGAAAATAGTAGAGGTTGTAGGTCTTGAAGGGGTTCATAGTCACACCATCACTGGTTTGTTTGTGGTATGTTGCCATGGGTTACAATTTTACCTAATCCAGGTTAAGTAGATATACAAGTTATAATTCCTTAAATAGTAGAGTCTTTACAATATTTCATAACAAAAGGTACAATCATCATAAATGCCTCTTTTACCTCAGGATATTGTCAAACTGAAAAATGAGTTAGAAAGTGTTTGAAATTTGCTGTTTGAGATTTGTCCTTTTCAGGAATGACATGTAGCTTTCAATAGTATGATACTTAGAAAATATTTTCTGAAAAAGGAAACACAATTTAACTGTGAGGTAAACATGAGTGAGAAAGTTAACTACTTTTTGGTGAAAATTGATACCATAGAGCAGAGTTGAGCACATTTTTTCCTCTAAAAGTTCAGATAGCAAATATTTCAGCTTTGCGGGCCATTTCTTTTGCAATTACTCAGCTCTGCCATTATATCATGAAAGCAAACGTAAACAACACATAAATGAATGTGTTCCAATAAAACTTTATTTATAGAAACAGGCTGGATATGGTTTGCTGACCCTTACTGTATAGCAAGAGTATTTTGCGTATGTATTTTAGTAACACTTCCATCATATGATTTTAGCCATAAAAATAAATACTTACCCTTTTTAAAAAATTGATAACAAAATTTTCCAATCTGTTTAAAATCTTTCCAATAAAGGATTTTGGTTGTTTTTCAAATCATCTATTTAATATATAACTATAGAATATCTTATTAGCTTATAAAAACCATTGCTTATAACAAGGAAAATATATATTTACTAGCACATTTCAACAAAAATCTTTACATAATTTGTGAGTGGGGTTGAAAAGTTAATGTCATGGATTAGTAAACATAGTCACTAAGAACTTTTTCCATTTGAATTTGGATATCTTTGTGTTTTATTTTTTCAAGTCTGATGCAATTAAACCAAATATCAATAAACAGAACTTGGAATATTTTAATTACTTTATCATAAAATATTAAACCAAGACTTAAAATTAATGAAATTTCTTTAATCACATTGCTTTCACTGACAGATATTATCAATATTAATTTTTAGTGAGAACTAAAAGATATTTTCCATCCACTAATAGGTAAAATTAGTTATTTAAAATATTATTTATTTACATCTTATCCCATTTTTGTGTTTTGTGATTTATATAATCTATTAAATCATCATACGTGTATATTCTGTAAATAAATAAATATTTATGTTTAGAGAATGCTTGTCAATTTTTTTTCTGAGGGTATACCACTGATCCAAATACTGTTTTGGGATTTTGGATGAGTTTTAACCTTTGTACTACATGTTCTCTGAATCCTTGTGTAATGATAAAAAAAATATTTGCATAAACTGAACAGGGGGCAGGTTGTTTAAATATGCTCAGACAGCTAATCTCTGATGTTTTTACCTGTTCAAAATGATACTACATCTTCTATAGTAAGTTTAATCGTTATTTTAGAGATGTAGATATTTATGATTCTCACAATCACTGAGTATTAAAATTTCATGTTTCAATTCTTTGAGCAATTATTTCTCCATCTATTTCTTCATAATTGTACCTCTAACTTTAAAATGATGTTTACCCTGGGAATGCAAGCTGGTGCAGCCACTCTGGAAAACAGTATGGAGGTTCCTCAAAAAACTAAAAATTAGAACTACCTTATGACACAGCAATTGCACTACTAGGCATTCATCCACGGGATACAAGTGTGCTGTTTCAAAGGGACACATGCACCCCAATGTTTATAGCAACAGTATCAATGATAGCCAAAGTATGGAAAGAGCCCAAATGTCCATCGATGGATGAATGCATAAAGAAGATGTGGTATATATATATACAATGGAGTATTACTCTGCAATCAAAAAGAATGAAATCTTGCCATTTGCAACTATGTGGATGGAACTGGAGGTTATTATGCTAAGTGAAATTAGTCAGTCAGAGAAAGACAAAAATCATATGACTTCACTCATATGAGGACTTTAAGAGACAAAACAGATGAACATAAGGGAAGGGAAACAAAAATAATATAAAAACAGGGAGGGGGACAAAACAGAAGAGACTCATAAATATGGAGAACAAACTGAGGGTTGCTGGAGGGGTTATGGGAGGGGGGATGGGCTAAATGGGTAAGGGGAACTAAGGAATCCACTCCTGAAATCATTGTTGCACTATATGCTAATTTGGATGTAAATTTTAATTAATTAATTAATTAAAATAAAATAAAATGATGTTCACCCAATTATAAAATTACACAAGTGTGTAGGGGCACCTGGCTGACTCAGTCAGTAGAGCAGTGTGTTTTTTATACCACATCTTCTTTATCCGTTAATCAGTCAATGGACATTTGGGCTCTCTCCATAGTTTGGCTATTGTTGATAATGCTGCTATAAACACTGAGGTACATGTTTCATTCTTCTGCATATCACCATCCAGTTTTCCCAGCACTATTTGTTGAAGAGACTGTATTCCATTGGATAGTCTTTCCTGCTTTGTCAAAGATAAGTTTACCATATTCTTGTGGTTCCATTTCTGGATTTTCTATTCTGTTCCATTAATCTATGTGTCTGATTTTGTGCCAATACTATACTGTCTTGATGACTACAGCTTGGTAATATAGCTTGAAATCCAGAATCCTGGTGCATCCAGTTTTGTTTTGCTTTTTCAGAATTGCTTTGGCTATTAGGGGTCTTTTGTGGTTCTGTACAAATTTTAGGATTGTTTGTTCTAGCTCTGTGAAAAATGCTGGTGGTATTTTGGTAGGTATTGCATTAAATGTGTAGATTACTTTGAATAGTATAGACATGTTAACAGTGTTCTAGTCGATGAGCATGGAATGCTTTTCCATTTCTTTGTGTCCTCTTCAATTTCTTTCATAAGTAGTCTATAGTTTTCGAAGTACAGATCTTTTACCTTTTTAGTTAGGTTTATTCCTAGGTATCTTATTGTTTTTGGTGCAGTTGCAAATGGGATAGATTCCTTGATTTCTTTTTCTGCTGCTTCATTATTGGTGTATAGAAATCCAAAGGATTTCTGCATATTGACTTCATATCCTATACTTTTCTGAATTCATGTATTAGTTCTAGCAATTATTTGGTGGAGTTTTTTGGGTTTTCTACAGAGTATCATGTCATCTGCAAATAGTGAGTTTGACTTCTTCCTTGCTAAGATGAATGCGTTTTATTTCTTTTTGTTGTCTGATTGCTGAGGCTAGGACTTCCAATACTATGTTAAGTAGTAATGGTGAGAGTGGACATCCTGGTCTTGTTCCTGACCACAGAGGAAAGGCTCTCAGTTTTTCCCCATTGAGGATGATATTAGCTGTGGGTCTTTCTTATATGACCTTCATAATGTTGAGGTATGTTTGCTCTATCCCTACTTTGTTGAGGGTTTTTATTGAGAGTGGATGCTGTATTTTGTCAAATGCTTTTTCTGCATCTATTGACAGGATTGTACAGTTCTTATCCTTTCTTTTATTAATGTGGTGTATCATGGTGATTGAGTTGCAAATATTGAACCAGCCCTGGTAAATAATTCTTTTAATGTACTGTGAACTAATACATGAATTCAGAAAAGTACAGGATATGAAGTCAACATGCAGAAATCCTTTGCATTTCTATACACCAATAATGAAGCAGAAAAAGAAATCAAGGAATCTGTCCCATTTGCAATTACACCAAAAACAATAAAATACTTAGGAATGATTTGCTAATATCTTGTTGACAATTTTTGCATCCATGTTTATCAGGGATATTGGCCTGTAATTCTCCTTTTTAGTGAGGTCTTTTTCTGGTTTTGGAAGCAAGGTAATGCTGGCTTTGTAGAATGAGTTTGGAAGTTTTCCTTCTATTTCTATTTTTGGAACAGTTTGACAAGAATAGATATTAAATCTTCTTTAAATGTCCCCTGGGAAGCCATCTAGAAAAGATTTCAATAGATCTATATAGATGCATAAAATTGACAAAACAGAATAAAAGTAGCTATGTTATTAAATATATTTTGATAACATGACTTATAATGACTTTGTAATATTCTAGCTTACATAATACCATTTTTGTACCACAACTTATCTAATCATTTCCAATCATTAGATATTTAATTTGTTGTCAGTTTATTTAATTATAATAAATGAAGCTGTTATGAATATAGCCTATGTTTACATCACTGATTAATTCTTAAGAAAATACATGTCTATATGAAATTATTAAGTCAAACATAAGCCTTATTATATTCCTAGAATATTTATGCCAATTATAGAAAAATTTGTATATATAGCTACTTGGAAAAGAAAGTATAAGTTTCACTGTACAATGTGAGAAATAGAAGTGAGTCCCTGGATTTTTGCAGTTACTTAATAATACCATTTGGATAATTTGTTTCTTACTTGCTAAAACCATTTGCTATGAAAAATTTATATTCATTATTTAGTACAATCCAAAAATATGGTTAGCAGGACTTATCACTAAATTATAATTTTTTGCAGGAATTCCTAGAACTTCCATCTCTCACATTATCCATACTGCAGTATGCCAGAGTATTCGTATTTATCTAGGCAAAGGTAGAGGTGTTTGATTGGATTACAGTAAGTTGAAAGAGTCCATCATTCTCCCAATGTCTTTTGTTGAGATATTTTGCTCATAAAGACTAGCTTATCCAGTATTTAATACTGTGGTGTAGAATTTACCATCTGTTGAACATCATTGTGAGAATTTACTTCTACTAGAGCAATTTTAGAAATGATGTGACATGACATATCTGCATGTTCTGCATTTCAGGATTTGCTTGGAATCAAACTGGCGTTCATTATGTATATTTAAATAGCAGTTCATGATGATGTCTATGCTTCATATCCACCACAACAGGGTTTGTTGTAGCTTTCCCCTTGCTTATTTGTAACGTCTTTCTCTAACACTGTGAGGTCTGGGGCACCTGACTGGCTCAGTTGGAGGAGCACATGCATGACTCTTGGTCCCAGGAGTGTGACTTCAAGCCCCACAGTGAGTGTAGAGATTACTTAAATAAATAAAACTTAAAAAAAAAATAAGAAAAGAAAAGAAAAACCTGGCTTTGATTACTTTTATTTTTGAAAGATATTTTCACTGGGTATAGAATTCTAGGCTGATAGTTTTCTTCTTTAAGTTACTGTTGACCTTATAATGCAGAGAGTAGAGGCACTGACCCCTCATGCAGCCAAAAATCCAAGTATAACTTTAGACTCCCCTAAAACTTAACTATTAATAGCCTACTGTTGACCAGAAGCCTTACAGATGAAACATAGTATGTATATGTATTATATGTTGTAATCTTACAGTAAGTAAGCTAGTGAAAAGAGAATGTTATTAAGAAAATCATAAGGAGGGGCACCTGGGTGGCTCAACTAGTTAAGCATCTGACTTCAGCTCAGGCCATGGTCTCATGGTTTGTGAATTTAAGCCCCGCATTGGCTCGCTGCTGTCAGCACAGAGCCCACTTGGATCCTCTGTCCCCATCTCTCTGCCTCTCCCCCGCTCATGCTCTCTCTCTCTCAAAAAAATAAACTTTTTTTAAAAATGATAAGAGAAATTTTACATTTATAGGACTGTACTGTAAAAAAAAAAAAAAAAAAAAAAAAAAGTGTAATTAGACCTGTGCAGTTCAATCCCATATTGTCTAAGGATCAACTATACTTTTAAAGATACTGTTCCACTGTCTTCTTGCTTTTGTTGTTTCCCATGAGAAATCTGCTATCATCTTTATCATTGTTCCTCTGAACTTACTGTGACATTTTCCTCCCCTCTGGCTACTTTTAAGATAGTCTCTTTGTCACTGGTTTTGAGCAATTTGACTTTGATGTTTCATAGTGTGATGTTTCTTGATTGGGGACTTATTGAACTTCTTTGTATCTATAAATCTGTTGTTTTTATCACATTTGGGTTTTTTTTTTACCCATTATTTCTTTAAATACTTGATGTCTCCCCTTTCTTCTTCTTTGAGGACTCAAATTACCTATATATTAGGCCACTTGAATTGTTCCACAGATCAGTGATGCTTTTTCAATTTTTTAGATTCTTTTTTCTCTGTTGGTTTCATTTTGCATATTTGTGGGGGTTTTTTAATGTTTGTTTATTTTTGAGAGAGAGACAGACCATGAGCAGGGGAGGTTGCAGAGAGAGGGAGAGACAGAATCTGAAGTAGACTCCCGGCTCTGGAGCTTCCAGCACAGAGCCCGATGCGGGACTCAAACTCATAAACCACGAGATCATGACCTGAGCCAAAGTTGAAGGCTTACCCAACTGAGCCACCCAGGTGCCCCTCGTTTTCCATATTTCTATTCCTGTGTCTTGAAATTTACTAATCTTTTTTTCTGCCATGTCTCACCATCTATTCCATTTTTCATCTCAGACCTCGTAGTTTTCATTTTTAAATTTGATTTGGATCTTTTGTTTTGTTTTGTTTTTTAATATTTTCCATGTATTGACATAACTTTTTGAGCATATGGCATACAGTTATGATAACTGATGTCGTTCCTTATCTGCTAGTTCAACATCTATGTCATTCCTTGGTCAGTTTTCATTAATTGATTATTTTCTTTGTTATGGGTTCGGTTTTCTTGCTTCTTTGTGTGTCTTATAATCTTTGTTTGGATGCCAGTCATTATGAGTTTTACCTTATTGAGTTTTACCAAAAATGCTGGGTGGTTTTGGATTCTTATAAATTTTTTTGTCTTTGTTTTGGAATGAAGTTAAGTTACTTGGAAATATCTTAATACTTTTTAGTTATACTTTTATGATTTGTTAAGCTAGTTTATGCCCTGTGTAGGGCTCTTTGTTCTCTACTCCTAAAGCAATATCCCCTGAATTTTCTACCCAATGCCTCATGAATTATGAGTTTTTCCAATCTGGCACTTGATTTTTCTAACCAAGCACTATTCCTGGTCACAGACATGCACTGATCAGTACTCTGCAAAGTGCAGAAGGGAGACCTGCTGCAAATCTCTGGAGTTCTGTCTTTGGGCACTTTTCTCCTCCTCACTAACTACTCTTATCTATAAACTAGCTGCTTTGGTCTCAACAGATTCTTAACTCTATCTTCTCAGCTTAGGAAGTTAGCTGAGCTCTGCCTGGGTTTCTCCTCCTTGTGCCTCAACCTGGACATTCTTTCAAGGTAGTAAGAAGGGGCAGTTATAGGCTTCACATTGTTTATTTTCTGTCTCTTAGGCATCACTGTACTTTGTGGCCTGATGTGTAGGCTTGAAAACTCATATATGTTTTCTGGTTTTTCTTGGTTTCTTCTTTCAAGTTTCAAGGAACAGCATAAATCCAATCCCTGTTATTCATTCCATCTTTGCCAGAAGCAGAAGTCTCAGGTCCTTTACATCTTCTGTTTCCTCTATGTGGAATGCCTTACCGTAGATACCTGTGTCATCAAGGCTGTCACTTCCTCTTTCTGTTTAGCAGTTTTGTATTGAATGCTGGACATTATAAATGTTCTGTTGCCATATCTCTGGATTTTTTTGTCTTCCTTCAAAGGAGTGATGCCCTGACAGCTCTTTCTGCCCATAGGTCCTATCCCTGTGTTTTAATAAAACCACCTTTTTTGTGCCCCCCCCAAAAAAATAGAAGTGATGTCTTTTATTTTGGCATTTACATTATCTGTGGATCAGCTTAATCCTTTTGAGGATTAAGAGAGCCTCTTAACGTGGGGCTCAATCCCATGAATTGTGAGATCATGACCTGAGCCAAAATCAAGAGTCACATGTCCAACCAGCTGAGCCACCCAAGCACCCCCCTTTTGCGGCTGTTTTAAGCTTTGACAGGATAGGTATAGTAGTTTTTACTCTAGGACTATATTAGCCTTGCTACATAAGACATGAATCTTTTGAATACAACAGGTGTTCAACGAAGTCTCTTCACTCTGAAAATTATAATGTCTCCCAGGCCTGAGTTCTGGGAATTGGTCAATTGATAGTTCCTAGTAGTTGTTCTTTGCCCAGCCTCATGGATTCAAACACTACTCGTGTGAGCCTGGTATTCAGGCAGACTCAAGATGACCCTTGGTAATTTTCTAGAGCTTTTTCTTTGCATGGTTTCTTCTGCACCGTACTCTGCCCTGAAAATTATAGTTTCTTCACCATCCTCAAATTCTAATCTCTGTCTCCTCAATTCAGACTACTATTTCTGCTTCCTGTGTCATAGCACAGAAAGTTCTCCTAGTTTAAAGCTAGAGAATTCATTGGAATCACCATTCTCTTTGGCATCACAGTCCTTCACTCCTTATTTCTGAAAACAGTTGTCTCATTTATTTCTTCTAGTTTCTCAGCAGAGGACAAATCTAATACCACTTACTCCATTATGGCCAGAAGCAGACATAATCAGAATGATATAATCAGAGTGATATAATATACAAAGTGATTTAATACACAAGTTAGGTCATGTGACTTCTCTGATCAAAACTGTTCATTGGCTCCTCATTTCATTCAGAGAAGAAACCAAATTCTTACTGTGGCCTACAAGACCATGATCCGGCCCCCCTGTTACCTTTCTTTCCTTGTATTGTACTACTTCTCCCCGAGCTTATTCCAGTCCACACATACTGAGTTTCTTGTTATTTCTGGAATCACCAAGCTTGCTTCCACCCCAAGTCTTCTTGGTTTCCTCTGCTTGGTCAATTCTTTCCATGGACGACCATGAATAGCCATGTGGCTAATAACTCCCTGACTTTTCTCTAGCTCGTCAACTTTTTAATATTAAAAATTGCTACTGCCTCCCCACCATCGCTCCTTTATCCCCATTTTCCTTACACTGCTCTGATTTTT
This sequence comes from Panthera uncia, assembly GCF_023721935.1. Lineage (NCBI taxonomy): Eukaryota > Metazoa > Chordata > Mammalia > Carnivora > Felidae > Panthera > Panthera uncia. The sequence continues at coordinate 21,045,544 of NW_026057585.1, read as the reverse complement.
CTTTCTTCTCTTAGCATTTATCCTTCCCTGATATACAGTTGTTTCTTACTTATTTATCATGTTCATTGTTTAATGGCTGCCTTCCCCCTTTAGAACTCAAGCTCCACAAGGGCAGAGATCATTGTCTATTTTGTTTCCTATACATAGTATGCACTCATGACATAATTTTTTATACTTTGTTAGATGTTTCATAAATTGAGCATTAAAAATATAGATATTAGTATGCTTCTTCTCAAAAAGTTTCTTAAGAGGTAAAAAATTCCAGTTTTAAAATTAATAAATCACAGAGATGAAGAGTACAGTGTGGGAAATATAGTCAATAATACTGTAATAACATTGTATGGTGACCACACTTACTGTGGTAAGCACTGGGTAATGTGTAGAATTGTTGAATCACTATGTTGTACACCTGAAAGTAATACAACATTGTATGTCAATTGTTCTTCGAAAATAAATAAAAAGTAAAATAAAATATTTTTTAATTTCCTTAAGCTTAAAGATTATAATCATCAGAACTAAATTTTCCTGCCTTCATTGGTTATTATTGCCCATCATTAATTGAATTGTTATCTTCATGATTAAAATTTCTAAGCCTTATATTTCTTTTTTTATTAGGTTTTTTAATTTTAATTCCATATAGTTAATATACAATGTTATATTAGTTTCAGGTGTACAATAGTGATTCAACAATTCTATACATTACTCAGTGCTCATCATAAGTATACTGTTATTTGCTTTATATTTCTAACAGACTTTACTGTAGTCAGAATTTTCACATTCTGGTATCAAGATATAAAATCTTCCCAGAATCAACCGTAATTTTATTTTATAGTAAAATTATGACTATAATGTGTTAATTTTTTTTTTTGCCTCCCATGGCAAAATACTTGCAATACATTATAGATGTCTCAGATACATTTTAATAGAAATAGCCTAACTTAGGCAAAACTGGGAATGTTTTGGCCCTCAGAATTCCAAAAAATACTTAAATACTAAAACATGAGGATGCAAACTAGTGTAGACATGGTGGAAAACAGTATGGAGGCTCCTCAAAAAATGAAAAATAGAACTACCATATGATCCAGAATTCCTCTACTGAATATTTACCCAAAGAATATAAAAACACTAATTTGAAAAGATTCATGCACACGTATATTTATTGTAGCACTATTTACAGTAGCCAAATTATGGAAGCAGCCCAAGTGTCCATCAATAGATTGATAAGGAAGATACGGTATATAATGAAATATTACTCAACCATTAAAAGTAACAAAATTTTGCCATTTGCAACAACATGGATGGATCTAGAGAATATAATCTAAGTGAAATAAGTCAGTCAGAGAAAGACAAATACCATGTGATTTCACTCTATGTGGTATTTAAGAAGCATAACAAAGAAAAAAAGAGACAAATTAAAAACAGATTCTTAAGTACAGAGAACAAATTGATGGTTATTAGAGTGAAGGTGGGTAAGGGGATGGGTGAAATAGGTGAAGGGGATTAAGAATACATGGGGCACCTGGATGGTTCAGTTGGTTGAGCATCCGACTCTTGGTTCTGGTTCAGGTCATAATCTCGCAGTCATGGGATCGAGCTCTGCATCAGGCTCCATGTTGAGCATGGAGCTTGCTTGACCCTCTCTCTCCCTCTCTCTCTCTGCCCTTCCCCTACTTGCTCTCTCAGTCTCTGCCTCTCTCTCAAAATAAATAAACTTTAAAAAATATATTTTAGGGGCGCCTGGGTGGCTCAGTTGGTTAAGCGTCCGACTTCAGCTCAGGTCACGATCTCGTGATCCGTGAGTTCCAGCCCCACGTCAGGCTCTGGGCTGATGGCTCAGAGCCTGGAGCCTGTTTCAGATTCTGTGTCTCCCTCTCTCTGCCCCTCCCCCGTTCATGCTCTGTCTGTCTCTGTCTCAAAAATAAATAAACGTTAAAAAAAATTTTTTAAATATATATATATATTTTAAAAAATGCACTTATCATGATGAGCAATGAGTAATATATAGAATTGTTGAATCACTATATTGTACATGTGAAAATAATGTAACACTGTATGTTAACTGTTCTGGAATTAGAAAGATTTCAAGTTCGGTAAAATTTCATTTGTTTTTCACTTTAAAGCTATCCTAATTTTCTAAAAGTACTCTCAATAAACTTGAAGACATGTTATTAAAAAGGAAAAAAAAAAAAGAACTTGCATATCCCAAAGTAGCCATGCAAATAGGAATCAATTTCCAGGAAGAGAGGAGAGGGACAATACAGAGCAGACAGTTCTGTGTTGTATACTGTATGTTAAAATATACAATTCAGCTAAATTAGATTGCAGAATAGTTCCAAAACCAGCAGTGTTGTATATTAGCATATATATATTATATAATATATAATATGTATATATATTATATAATATATATATTTAAAACATAGTTGAGAAACCATAGTTTTTGTAAAACCTTAACTAAATCATTTATTTATTAATGTGGTAATTTAAATTCTTACAATGAGTTTATTGAAATGTGCTTTTTGTTTAGGGTTTGAACTACAGTTCCGACTAGGCCCCACTTTACAGGGAAAAGCAGTTACTGTATTTACAAATTACCCATTTCCTGGAGAACCATTTAATCGAGAAAAATTCCGTTCCCTGGAATGGGAAAATCCAACAGAAAGAGAAGATGATTCTGATAAATACTGTAAACTTAATCTTCAGCAAGCTGGATCATTTCAGTATTACTTCCTTCAAGGGTAAGTCAGGTGTCCTATATGTTGGGGGAGAAAAAGTTAATTCATTCTATCTAGTTAAATTATCTAGCTTGTAAAAAAAAGTTAATATATAAACCATGGACTGCAATTTTTTACAGGATTTTTTGAGATGCAAATAGAATATGGTTCTTCAGTTCCTAGGAAGCAATTGTAAGACTCATTGCAGATTCAATTTTTTTTTTTTAAGTAACCACTTGAATAGTCTTTTCATATAACTTCATTATAAGATGCTATTTGCTTGAGTGTCCTTGTTATTACTGATAGGTATGCTTATTTTTCCTTAATGCAACATTACTAGATATTATACATACTATGTCATTATGTAGAGATTGGAAAAAGGATAAAACAAGGCTTTTCCATTGAGTTTCATTGCAACTTTTTAAATGATTTTATGTGCTTAGAAATATATTTAAAAAAATTTTTTTTAATGTTTTATTTATTTTTAAGACAGAGAGAGACAGAGTATGAGTGGGGATGGGGCAAAGAGGGAGACACAGAATCTGAAGCAGGCTCCAGGCTCTGAGCTGTCAGCACAGAGCCCAATGCGGGGCTCAAACTCATGAATTGTGAGATCATGACCTGAGCCGAAGTTGGCCGCTTAACCAACTGAGCCACCCAGGTGCCTCTAGAAACACATATTAAAATGGGACAATTCACCTTCCCATTAGAGAGTCAGACTATATTAGATGAGGATTTTTTTTCCTATCATTAATTGAGAAGTTCTTGTTTTGTTTTTTCCTTAGAAATGAAAAAAGTGGTGGGGGTTACATAGTTGTGGATCCTATTTTACATGTTGGTGCTGACAATCACGTGTTACCCTTGGACTGTGTTACTCTTCAGACATTTTTAGCTAAGTGTATGGGACCCTTTGATGAATGGGAAAGCAGACTTAGGGTTGCAAAAGAATCAGGTAATGTCAGCTATCTTTCCTTTCTTTCTTAAAATAAATGTAATTATCCTCTGTGATATAGATTTCAAGAGCTTTGATTCTCCTTTTAATTTTGTTTCTTAGTATATTTAGTAATAGAAATAGATAGAATCATATAAAGTTGTTAAGACTTAACCATTTTTAACCTGCAAAAATAGCAAATTATATGGTTCAACTTAGAAAATTAAGGAACTCTAATAATAAAATGAGATCATTATTGTATCTAAGACTTTACTTTGACATAGAAAAATTAGTAGTAAACTATTAAAATGTTTTGGAACATGTATTATCATTGTATATAATTTTAATTCAACATTGATTAACTGTCTTCCATGTGGAAGGTGTGTGCTGCCATACATACTGAAGAGTAATATTTTTTACTTTCAAACTGAATATAATATGAAGAAAGAGATGAGAAACTTATTGACATAACTGAAACAGAACACAAGACAGTGGAACATTAAAAGTGGGAGCAAGACATGCTAATATACTTGTATTTCTCTACATGTAAATATATCCATCCAACAAATATAAATTGAACCCTTAATAGTAACTAGGCACTGTGTACGATTTTTTCAAGTGCATTATTTCACTATCTCTGTCTTATATATCCTGAAAGATTTAAGTAGACTTGCTTGAAGTCACTTATGGTATAGCTAAGATTTGAACCCTAGTCTTTGATTCCTTTTCTAGTTACATGGTTGCCTTGCTATTTGAAACTACTTAAGGGAAGTCTAAACTTATATTTTGCTTAGTTTTAGTTTGTTCGTTTGTTTTCTTACAGTGGTCTTTGTTTATTTTCTTGCATTGCAGGTTACAACATGATTCATTTTACCCCTTTACAGACTCTTGGACTATCTAGGTCATGCTACTCCCTAGCTAACCAGTTAGAATTCAGTCCTGACTTTTCAAGACCTAATAAAAAGTATACCTGGAATGATGTTGGACAGCTAGTGGAAAAATTGAAAAAGGAATGGAATATTCTTTGTATTACTGACGTTGTCTACAACCATACTGGTATGAGCTTAATTAACTACCTCCATTAATTTTGATGAGAATATTATATTCTGATTATTTTATTTCTTGCTGTTTTATGTAACATAAAATTTGAAAACAATGATATATAGGTGTCCTTCAATTTAAAAATCACTTTATATAGTATCACTTTTTTTCTTTCAGAGAAAATAAGTGTTAGTTGAAGGTATATCAATACATAGTTATTTTGCATGTGATGATTATAAAAACAGGAGAGTGATCATAGAAGGGACATTTGATCACATATTTCAACTTTCATTATTAATACTTTGCAGACCAACTTGTGAATCCCATACAGCAGTAGCTCTGGTACTATAGTATATATTTGAAAAAACTGAATGACTATTTAAGGAGAAAATTATTGGTAAACTCTTAGAAGTTAAATCTAAAAATTATACCTTTTACATGTTAAAAGGGCTTATTAAAGTTAATCTGTTTGGATCTCAAGATTCTTTACCAGTATACAATTCCATAAAATGTATCAGAACTTCCCAACTGGCGATCCTCAGGGAGATGATTCCTCCTGTCACCTGTCAGACAGCTGGGCCTGGAGAAGCCACTGACCATGATCAGCTTTCAATTTAACGCACTGTACCTTGCAAACATTATCTCCTCTGTGTGCCACAGTGAAAACTTCCTAATATCTTAGAAATCAGTATTCTTCACTTGAAAATTTGACATTATTGATAATTGCTTTAACATCTATAATATTATTCACATCAAGTTTATCAAAGTACATAATGACATTATATGAGTTTAGGATATGGCATATGCAGCTGTAACAGAGACAAAAATATAGTGACTTAACTCTGAAACTGTATTTATTTCCTATAAAAGATTAGATAGACATCCCAAGACTGCTGTGGTAGCTCAGTGGTGATGGGGAACTAGGTTCTTTCTCTCATGCTGCTCTCTCTCCAATAGTTTGCTTCCAACTCTTAATCAAATATGGCTGCTCCAGCTCCCAGTATCACCTCTACCTAGTGGAAATGAAGAAGGGAAGTCATGACTTTAAGGGCATGGTCTGGTGTGTGTGTGTGTATGTGATATAAGATATATATCTATAATTCCACAATAAATATATGTGATATATATGTGTATATATATATATGTATTTTCTCATATTTATCAGACAGGATTCTGTCTCTTGTCACACCTTGCAATGTAGTCTGTCAGCCATGTGTACAGCTGAACCTTGGGAATTCTGTTACTAAAGGAACAAAGGGAGAAAAAAATTGGAGTATAGTAACAGTCTCTATTAGAGACTATTTCTGAAGCCTTTGAGAGATTCTATGCAACATAAAAGAAGTAAACTTTGCTTCAGCCCTAAATTGGAAAGTGTTGCAAATTATAATGTGCTTTTTGTGAAATAGGTTTTCATTAAAAAATTACTGTCCGGGGGAGTCGACTTCCAGAGATTGGCAGTGTGAGGGCTTTAGAGTTCTGTACCCAGCAAAACAACTGGTAAAAATTATTTTTTAAAAGAACTGTTTAAAGTCTTTGAAAATTGTTCTAAGGGAATTCAGCATATGGAAAAGCATTTATGCAAGAAAATCTCCTAAATCTCAATAAAAGCAGTGATAATCTGTGACATTTGAACCAGGACCTGCTTCTCCCTGCCCCAGTTCAGAATGATGATAGATCTACTCCTGGCATGTGCAGGTGGGAACACAAGGTTCCTTTTCTCTCCAGCTCCCAGTTAAATGTGCAGACTTCCAACATTTCTTATGTCCCTCCCAACTGTAGCACTCTGTTGTAGAAATTCCGTTGTGAGCAAGAGCACCTGAGATGTCCCTTCCTTCATCCAACCCCTACTCATGGAGGGAAAGCTCTACCCCGTGCATGGCAGAGCAAGAATACTGGGCCCTAGTTGCCCTTGTCCCAGTTTGCTTGTGCAGTGGAGCTTCCACACCTAGAGAGGTAAGCCAAAAAAACCAGCTGTGGAGCAGTGACACAGGTATTCTGCCCAGGGGAAGAGATGTGCAGTAAGAACAGAGTAAGAACGAAATTGACTTTATTGGTACATAGCATGGGACACTGTTGAAAACAATGGAGACTTTGGTGGTAAACAAGAGAAGGCTGGTATCATCTTGAGAGCAACATACTAAACCATAGGCCAGCTAAGTGGTCTAACCGAAAGAACCAGAGAAAGAGGCAGCTAAGAACAGCCCTCCAAGAGTCCTACAAGTCTCAAAGACTGGCCTCAGAGACTACCCCTGCCGAGGGGCCCAAATTTAATTGGATCATATTGTGGAGCAATTTATGCTTCAGCATATTATCAAAAATAATAGCACAAAAGAGTAACAGCTAAGTGTGATTCCAGTGGATGCAAGCAGCTTAACAGAGTTCAGGGAAGGAGACAGTTGAGAGAGCCCTGCTAAAAACCACCGACATCCCAGACTGAATGCAGATGGCCAAGGCTGCGCCCTCTAAGCGGCAACATCCGTGGCTGCTCACCGTGGGGGAAATAGACTTCACTGAAATAGTACGGCCAAGTTACAAACAAGCAACCAACAAGACCTGGAAGGAATGGGCTCAATATCCAGAGTTGCTGCAATACATTATCTAAATTGCCCAATTTGCAACAAAAAATTGAGACATGCAAAGAAACAGCAAATGTGACCCATACGCAAGAAAAAAGCAAGCGACAGAAATCGCCTTTGCAAAGTCCTAGATGTCATGCTTAGTCAGCATAGAGTTCAAAGCAATTATTATAAATGTATTTAAAGAATTAAGGGAAACCAGCTTATAGCTGTAAAGGAGAGTATATGATAGTATCAAATGGAAAATATAAGTAAATGGAAAATATTTTTAAATAACAAATGGGAATTCTGGAGTCGAAAAGTAAATTAAAAATTCACTAGAGGTGTTCAGCAGTATATTTGAGGTGACAGAGTAAAGGATCAGTGAACAGAGTTTATACATTTTGAAGAACTGAAGAAAAATAAAAATGAACAGAGTTTCAGTAAAATGTGGGCCATGTTGAAGCACACCACATCATAGAAATGAAATGCCGGAAGGAAAAGAAAGAAAAGAATAGAAAAAACACCTCAAGTAATGGCTGAAAACTTCCCCACCTTTAAAATTTGATTAAAAACAAACAAACAAACAAACATGAATCTACACATCCCAAAGCTCAGTGAACTTTAAGTAACATAAACACAAAAGTAGCCACACTCAACCACATCTTAGTAAAAAAACATTTTAAAGCCAAAGATCCAGGGAATTTTGAAAGTAATGCATACCTTGTTTTATTGTGCTTTACTTTGCTGCAAGTCTATTGATGCCATTTTTCCAATAGCATTTGCTCACTTCTCATGTCTCTGTGTCACATTTTGGTAATTTTCACAATATTTCAAACTTTTCCTTATTATATTTGTTATGATGATCTGTGATTCGTGATTATGACTTACTGAAAGCTCAGATAATAGTTAGCACTTTTTAGCATCAAGGTATTTTTTATTTAAGGGATGTACATTGTTTTTATAAGATATACTGCTATTGCACACTTAATAGACTACAGTATGGTATAAACATAACATTTGGGGGCACCTGGGTGGCTCAGTTAGTTGATCATCTGACTCTTAATTTTGGCTCAGGTCATGATCCCAGGGTCATGGGATCAAGCCCCATGTCAGGCTCAAGGCTGAGTGTGGATCTCCCTCTACCCTTCTCCCCTGCTTTCTCTCTCTCTCTTTCTCTCTCTCTCTGTCTCTTCCTCTCTCCCTCCCTCCCTCCCTCCCTCTTTAAAAAAAATAAATAACTTTTATGTGCATTAGGAAACAACAAAAAAGTTGTTTGACTTGCTTTATTGTGATTTTCACTATATTGCGATGCTCTGGATCCAAATCCACAGTATCTCTGAGGTGTGCCTGTATCTTGAAAGACAGAGGTTGTCAAAGTTATTTGAAAAAACAAGACCCAACCATATGCTGCCTACAGGCAACACACTTTCTTTTTTATCTTTTGAATTATTTATTTATTATTGTTATATCTCCATTGTTAGCAGATCCGATGATAAAATTGACACATGGTTTATGTGTCAATAAATATTTCATTCTTTATACAAAATGCAAACATTACATTTTTTCACACTTTAGATTCAAAGATACAAATAGGTTGACAGTAAAAAGATCAATAAAGACTTATCAAGGGCTGGGAGCTTGGAGGTTCTCTTTCTGCTTGTTCCAGAGACAGCACAGCCTTGGGCATACATATGATCTTGCAGATTGCCAGAGGTGAATGTGATTTTATTTTGAAGCCTGGCTTCCCAGTATTTACCCTGGGTCACAGTAGTTTAGTGTTCACTCCATGTTTGGTTAGAGGTTGTGTTTAAGTCCCTTTTGCCAGTGAGTTGTCCTGTGTTGATGGGTCTGTATGGGATTATGGAATGTTTTCAGGTCTTTCCCATGTCCTGTTAGAATTGCTTCTGAGTGGGTGCAGCCTAGTGCACACACCCAGCCTTCTCAACCCCCAGTGTTTCCTGTGATCCCAGGAGGGCTGTCCTCTGCTTTCTCTTTCCTTGGTTCTCTCTATTAAATTTCTGTTTTGTTTGCTATGATTTTTTTTTTTTTATCATGGAGCTACCAGTATTCTCTTAACTACTCTCTACCAATGTCTTCGTTATTTTCAACAACACCTTAGGCATGAAGTTCTTCACTCATTGTTCCAAATAAAGTCAGTCCTTTCAGGCAGAGCCTTTCATCCTCATGAACTGTCTTTCTCCCCAAGCAAAACACTTGTGCTACTGCTCCAGAGCTGGGGATGAGACCACTTTTCCCCAAGTGCCATCTCATTCTGGGGACACTTGAGGCAGGAGATAGCAGTCCCTGGTCTTCTCAGTTGCCCCCCCCCCATATGGAATCTTCACCCTCCAAGTGAGCTCCAGCTCCCAGGAGGCAGTTGGAGTCCCAATATTCTTGGCCTCCCGCAGCTGGGTAGAACATCCACCCTACAGGTGGGGACTAGGTGGAGGAAGGGAGCCAAGATTTTCTCTGCCTGCCTACTTGGAATGGAGCTTCTACAAAATAGGGTTGGAGGGAGTGAGAAACACAGGCAGCCTGCCTCCCCCAGCGTGAAACTGTAACCCCAGACTGGGAGTTGTGGAAAGGGGGAGTCTCCATGTTGGCCATGCCTTCCCGGAGTAGAGCACCTGGCATACAGCTTCCATTAACACGTGGCTGGTTGGGAGAGTTAAGGGAGAAGGTTGTAGTTCACATGCCACAGACTGTTGCTATTCTTGCCAAGATTTGGTAGATTTTCTTAAATAAATGTTTCTCCATATGCTGAAAGCCCTTAGGACAATTTCCAGAGACTGTAAATGATTATATTTTATAATTTTTGCTATTTAAATTGTGGTTTTGCTCCAGAGAATGTCTGCTAAGTTCCTCACTGCACCACTCTAGAAATCCATGTTTCATTTTTGATTTTGATACATATTAAGATGTAGTTTGGTTTGACCTCTCTTTCAGGTGGAATTAATGTTTAGAATTCCTTCATTTTACAGTTGATTTTCTTTCAAAAAATTGAGATAAGTAACAAAGTTTCAGGATTTTACCATTTAAAAAATTAGGGTAGCCTTAATATTCTTAATAAATGAAAATCCTAACTAGATATAATCATCATTACATTTTTCTCCTACATCTTGAATTCTAATAATATGATGATGAATCTAGGGAAACGCAGCTTGATTCATAATTAAATAACTATTAATTTAACTTACTGCGACATCTCTGTTTCTTATATATCCTGTCTCCATCCAAGTGTTTATTATGGATATAAATAAATAATAAGTAAGTAAATTATGTACCACATTATTTACTAAATAAATGAAACTAAAAATAATGATTTTTAAACTCTGCAAGGATTGTAATGGTGCTCAGCTGAGTGAATGAGGTATGAACACATTCATCTCAGCAGAAGAACAGAGTGGTTAAGACTGCAGGGTCTGAAGAATCTTGCCCAAGTACTTTCCTGGCTGTATGACTTTGAGTTACTTATCTCTCTGTGCCTCAGTTCTTCCCCTGGTAAAGGAACATAACTGTATGCCCTACATTATGCTATAGGACATGAGGATTAATAAGTTAGTGCATATAGCTGCTTAGAACAGTTCCTGGCATATGGTAGGTATTCAGTAGTTGTTACTACTGTTTATTTCATGTACATTAACCACTCATGCTTCTCTGTGAATTCGGGGTCATTACTCTATTTTAAAGATGAAACAAAATATGTATAACTTTTATTTGTTTATTTAAAAATTAAAACACATATTCTTTAATGTTGCAAATACTTGGAATACCTTGCAGAACTCCTCTTGTTCTGATCCTAAACTTACTGATACAAATGAATGATAAGATGTAAGCTCCATCCTTGTACTCTCAGTGTGTTTCTTTTTAGCAATTTCTGAGCCTGGCTTTTATCAGTCTTACCAAAACGACAAATCTTATCAACCATTCAAGATTAGCTATCCAAAGAGGTTGCCTGTGAGAGAACTGAATTTTATTCTGTCAGAATTGTCTAAGCAGAATAAAATCAAACAAACAAATAAACAAAAAAACCCACCTCTCTAGAATGAAAAAGCTCCATGAGCACAGGAGCCTTGCTCACTTTTGCCACATAATATCCATCTCCCAAAACAGTGCCTAAGATATATCACATTTTAAGTGTAGATATATGCAGAGACATGAATGGATTTTGAGTTACTATGCTGTCCTCTGGCAGTGCTACCCATCAAGTGCCTGCGTAGATGTGCCTGGGCCTTGGCCGGAGCTGGACAGGTTTGAGATGTGGGTATTAAGACGAGTGGCTGTGATGAGGAAGGGCATGTTTAGAGAAAGAGAAGGACTAAGATGTAATGAACCTCCCACGAAGTTTAATAAACATGAGAAGAGGGGCACCTAGGTGACTCAGTCAGTTAAGCATCTGACTCTAGCTCAGGTCATGATCTCATGGTTCGTGGGTTCAAGCCCCACGTTGGGCTCTGTGCTGACAGCTCAGAGCCTGGTTCAGATTCTGTGTCTCCTTGTCTCTCTGCCCCTCCACCAATTGTGCTCTCTCTTGCTCTCGCTCTCTCTCTCTGAAAAATAAAAAATTTAAGAAAAAAAATTAAGAGAAGAGCCAAAAGAGAGGAGGAAAAATAAAAAAACACCAAGATAATGATACCTTTTGTAAATCAGGGAAGAGGTGTTTTATAAATCAGTGAAGGACTAATCAATAATGGCAGATGTTATAGAGGTTAAACTGATGAAGTTGAGCAAGTAGCACTGAATTTCATGATTGGGAGGCTTAGAGTAATCTCAGTGGAGTGATGGATGCAGAAGCAGATTAAAGTGGGAAAAGGAACAAGACTGTGGGGAGACAGTGGAAGCAGATACAGATTGGATTTCCTAGACATTTGATCTTGATATTAACAGACTCAGAAGTCATAGAAATAACTGAGTTTGGATAGAATGTGTATTTGTATTCTTAGCCTTAGGGAGATACAATCATATTTAAAGACCCAGAGGAAGAAACCACACCTCCCTCCTCCCCAAAAATACAAGAAGAAATGATTGTATAGGAAAAAAAGGTGCAAATGACATTTTGAATTCTAAAGATTGGTAGTATAGAACTAGAGCTTAGGTGAGGCCAAAGAAGGGCCCTCTCATTCAAGAGACTAAAGAAGAGAGGCATCTGGGGAAAAGGGAGATGGATATTCTAGAACCTGTCACCGAGCAGCCTAAACCAGAGTGAAGATTTAGGTAACTTTCTGCTTTAACAAGGACAGTGAACTTGAAATTGGGTGGAAGCCCTATCTGTCTTACAGGGAAATATTGTTTTCAGGCTTATAAGGAACATTCCAAAAAATAGTTGACTCAAGGACCATCAAAATGGGCTGAGGACAAGACCCTTCTTAACTCCCACAATAGTAAACGTGTTATTAGAAGGGTGTTAATAAGTTAATGTTGCATCTTACAATTAAAAATTCTTACAACAGAAAAAAAAAAAGGTATGGTGAAGTAGATGACAGGATACCACAACCAACAAAAAAAAAAATGTTTTTCAAATTGCAGTATCATAAATTACTATAAATATTTAAGTTAATATCAAATATTTAATATAAAACATAACATTAATATGTAATATATAATTTCTATAATATATTTAAATATTGTTTCTAATATATAAGAAAATCAGTGGTGGGGGCACTTGGGTGACTCAATCAGTTAAACGTCCAATCTTGATCACAGCTCAGGTCTTGATCTCAGGGTTGTGAGTTCAGGCCCCGCATTGAGCTCCACGCTAGGCGTGAAGCCTACTTGGAAAGAGAGAGAGAGAGAGAGAGAGAGAGAGAGAGAGAGAGAGAGAAAGAAAGAAAGAAAAAAAGAAAGGAAGGAAGGAAGGAAGAAAGAAAAAAAAAAAGAAAGGGCAAGCAAAGAAAAGAAAGGGAGAGGGAGAGAGGAAGGAAGAGAAAGAGGGGAGGGAGGAAGGAATAAAGAAAGGTGGGAGGGAGGAAGGAAAGGAAGGAAGGAAGGAAACGAGTAGTGGATATTGATATTTTATTTCATCTTAAAACTTAACATAGATACCAACTTGAGTTTAATTACAAGATGTTCTTTTATGTTTCCTTTTTCTTTAAGCTGCTAATAGTAAATGGATCCACGAACATCCAGAAAGTGCATATAACCTTGTAAATTCTCCACACTTAAAACCTGCCTGGGTCTTAGACAGAGCACTGTGGCATTTATCCTGTGACGTTGCAGAAGGGAAATACAAAGAAAAAGGAGTACCTGCTTTGATTGAAAATGATCATCAAATGAATGTCAGTATGTATAGAGGAGTACCACACTAAAACAGAATAACAGAGTTTCTTTTTGTTAAATATAATTTGTCAAATTGGCTTACATACAACACCCAGTGCTCATCCCAACAAGGGCCCTCCTCAATGCCCATCACCCATTTTCCCTCTTCCCCACCACTCCCCGCCCCCCATCCACCCTCAGTTTGTTCTCTGTATTTAAGAGTCTCATGTGGTTTGCCTCCCTTCCTCTCTCAGAATAACAGAATTTCTAAAGTACAAATTAAATATATGGTTGAAAATTACTTAGAGTCTATCTTTATTATGGTAAATATGTTTTGTGAAAAGATTTTGAATATATTTTTTTCAACTATTGAAATTTTTCAGTGCATTCGAAAAATAATTTGGGAGGATATTTTTCCAAAGATTCAACTCTGGGAATTTTTCCAAGTGGACGTTCACAAAGCAGTTGAGCAATTTAGAGGACTTCTTACACAAGGTAAGTGATATACATTAGAATGTTCCTAGCAATTTAAAAAAAAATTATTACTCTTAAAGGGATAGCTCTTCTTTTCTAAGGTTAAGACATTATTAAATCTGTTATCATTATATGATATTTGTGCTACTATAAACTGATTGTGGAAGCTGAGAGTTAGCAGAGACATCTAAAGAGTATGTCATAATAATACATAACATAATAATTTCTCTTGGGGACTGTTTCTTACTATTGGTTCCTTAGCACAGTGCTCAGAATATAATAGAGCTCAGTATATGTTTGTTAAATACATGAATGGGAAGGGGGTAGAGCAGATTATTTCAGCTGCCGAAAGCTCAAAACAGGCTTTGAAACAGAGAAATGTAGTGTTCTGTTGGCTAAAGTAGAAATCTTAACTGAGGTAGAAGGGCTTCCAGCTGATGGGGCCCACCATTAAGGCTACCTACCCACTAGTAAGACTGACCCAGATAATAGCAAGGAGCAGATCTTCAGTTCAGGACATAACTAAACTAAAGAAGTGAATCATTGTGTCCCTGACAAAGGAGGGGAGTAAAAGGCTCAAAGGGTTTTGAGGAGGCAAATTAGAGAGAAATATCATAAAGATGTATCTACAATTAGTGTAGGACAGCCTAACAGCAAGGATATTGCTGGCTCTTAAAATAAGAAATTCTCTTCCTCATCTAGAATCTAGAGCTAGAATAATACCCAGAAATACTACTTTCAAAGGAGAAGTCAGGGGGCACCTGGGGGGCTCAGTTGGTTGAGCGACTGACTCTTGATTTTAGCTCAGGTCATGATCCCAGGGTCATGGAATCAAGCCCTGTGTAAGACTCCATGCTGAGAGTGGAGCCTGCGTGGGATTCTCTCTCTGTACCTCTGCCTCTCTTTCCAGCTCACGCTCTCTTTCTCTCTCAAATAAAATAAAATAAAATAAAATAAAATAAAATAAAATAAAGAAATGAAATGAAATAAAATAAAATAAAATAAAATAAAATAAAATCCATTTCCTCTTAACACCAAAAAAGGAAAAGTCCGTATTACTTGAGGTCTAGAAACTTAAGGTCAGATTCACACTTCAGCTTTCCCAATTGTGTAACATCTTGATACATGAAATTTTTATATTAACTTTTCTTCATGTTTCATTTCACTAAAAGGCCTCTATCTTCTCTTCCCTCTGATATTTATAAGCTGTATTATTTAAATGCAATAGTGTGTACTCATAGTAAAGAAAAAACAAACAGTACAAAAATACAATTAAAAAAATGTGTGACTCCTTCTCCCTCAGAACTCAATTCTTAGAGGGAACTATGTACCAATTAATAGTTTTTGTGTCTCTTTTCAGACTCTTCTTGAAAGGAATTAAAATTTTATATACATTTTTTATAATTGTGTATGTATAAATTAAATATATGTTTTATATCTCTTATACACACACAGAAGACTACAGCTTACAGACTGTTTAAACAGTGAAGTTCTTTAGCCTTTTCAATAAATTATTTCCAGTTTTTTCATCATTCTTTCATTCATTTAATACTTATCTTTTGAACCACCTACTACATACTAGGTACTCTTCCCGGCATGAGGATTCAGTGGTGAACACAGCAAGCCCTTACTTTAGTAGAACTTATATCCTTATAAGCAGTATTGTAGAAAATATATCCTTGTATGTGTTTTTACTTATGTGAATAAATCTGCAGAATAAGTTGTTAGACACAGAATTTCTGGGTCAAAGAGTTTACAAATTTAATGATAAATTTACAATAGATACTGTCCAGTTGCTTTTCAACACAAGTTGTACTAATTTACATCATCACTAAATATACCCTCACCAACAAGATACCATTAATCTTTATAATCTTTGTCAATTGGACAAAACACTCCTTATTTTAATTTGCAGCTTTTTGCTCATTAGTGAAGTATCTTTTCACATGTTACTTTACCATTTTTCCATTAATTGTATATGAATGTTCTTTCCCTATTTTTCTGTTAGGTTGGGGTTATTTGACATTTTCACATTGACTTATTATTATTGGTGATTCCTTATTATACTGGCCTCACATATGCCCTCCTAGTATGCTGTTGACCCTTTAACTCTTGATTTATGGAGGTATTTTTTTCAGTATAGTCAAATTTGTCAGTCTTGTCTTTTATGGCTTCTGATTTCACATCATGCTGAGAAAAATCCTTCCATCAACATTGTTTTATTCTAATAATCTTATTTATATTTTACATTTAAATGTTCAATACACCTGTAATTTATTTTTGTATATTATATAAGGTATTTATTTTTATTCAGAAAATGATATTGAATTTATAATCCATCCTTTTTTACTGATTTGTAGTACCACCATAAATCCTTCATAGTGTAGTCATATGCGAAATATATATAGGTTTGTTATCTATACTATTACAGTGATCTTTTATTCACTCTATCAATATTGAAGACTGTTTTATCATTTACACTGATTGTGTAGCTTTTTCTTTTTTTTCAAACACTTCTTGGCAGTTTTCATATGGTTACTCTTTTTTAATTTAATTTAATTTAATTTTAATTTGTATATAGTGCAACAATGATTTGGGGAGTAGATTCCTTAATGCCCCTTACCCATTTAGCCCATCCCCTCCCCAAACCCTTCCAATAACCCTCTGTTTGTTCTCCATATTTAAGAGTCTCTTATGTTTTGTACCCCTCCCTGTTTTTATATTATTTTTGCTTCCCTTCCCTTGTGTTCATCTGTTCTGTGTCTTAAAGTCCTCATATGAGTGAAGTCATATGGTATTTGTCTTTCTCTGACTGACTAATTTTGCTTAGCATAATATCCTCTAGTTCCATCCACGTAGTTGCAAATGGCAAGATTTCATTCTTTTTGATTGCCAAGTAATACTCCATTGTATATGTATACCACGTCTTCTTTATCCATTCATCCATCGATGGACATTTGGGCTCTTTCCATACTTTGGCTATTGTTGATAGGGCTGCTATAAACATTGGGGTGCATGTGCCCCTTCAAAACAGCATACCTGTATCCCTTGGATAAATACCTAGTAGTGCAATTGCTGGGTCATAGGGTAGTTCTATTTTTAGTTTTTTGAGGAACCTCCATACTGTTTTCCAGAGTGGCTGCACCAGTTTGCATTTCCACCAGCAGCGCAAAAGAGATCCTCTTTCTCCGCATCCTCGCCAACATCTGTTGTTGTCTGAGTTGTTAATATTAGCCATTCTGCCAGGTGCGAGGTGGTATCTCATGGTGGTTTTGATCTGTATTTCCCTGATGATGAGTGATGTTGAGCATTTTTTCATGTGTCGGTTGGCCATCTGGATGTCTTCTTTGGAGAAGTGTCTATTCATGTCTTTTGCCCATTTCTTCACTGGATTATTTGTTTTTTTTGGGTGTTGAGTTTGATAAGTTCTTTATGGATTTTGGACACTAACCCTTTATCTGATATGTCATTTGCAGATATCTTCTCCCATTCCATCAGTTGCCTTTTAGTTTTGCTGATTATTTCCTTCCCTGTGCAGAAACTTTTTATTTTGAGGAGATCCTGGTAGTTAATTTTTGCTTTTGTTTCCCTTGCCTCTGGAGACATGTTGAGTAAGAAATTGCAGTGGCCAAGGTCAAAGAGGTTTTTGCCTGCTTTCTCCTCGAGGATTTTGATGGCTTCCTGTCTTACATTTAGGTCTTTCATTCATTTTGAGTTTATTTTTGTGTATGGTGTAAGAAAGTGGTCCAGGTTCATTTATCTGCATGTTGCTGTCCAGTTTTCCCAGCACCACTTGCTGAAGAGACTGTCTTTATTCCATCGGATGGATATTCTTCCCTGCTTTGTCAAAGATTAGTTGGCCATATGTTTGTGGGTCCATTTCTGGGTTCTTTATTCTGTTCCATTGATCTGAGTGTCTGTTTTTGTGCCAGTACCATACTTGATGATACAGCTTTGTAATACAGCTTTAAGTCCAGAATTATAATACCTCCTGTGTTGGTTTCCTTTTTCAAGATTGCTTTGGCTATTTGGGGTCTTTTCTGATTCCATACAAATTTTACGATTGTTTGTTCTAGCTTTGTGAAGAATGCTGGTATTATTTTGATAGGTATTGCTCATATGGTTACTCTTGCAGATGAACCTCAGACACTGGATTTTAAGAATTTATATGTATTTTATCTTATTTTGTGCTTTTATAAGCCACTTCAAGTTCTCTTTAGAATAAGCCAGATATTAGTTAGTAATTATAAAATCAAGCCCAGTGGGGGCAATCCTGCACAACATCTAATTTACTAAGAACAAGTTCCAGAAAAGGCATGAAAATTCCTCCCACAGAGCATTTATTTACTTTTTAATTTTTTATTTTTATGTAAGGAATATGCTTGTTGGTGAAAAGGAAAAAAGTATAGAAACAACCCTGTGTGCTTCTTTCAGAGAATGTAAAGAAACACTTTTGAATAGAAAGCAGTCTTTGAAGAAAAAGACCTCCTGATATTAGTGTATTTGCTAACACCTAAAAAGAAAACTTGTGCCACCAGCATCCTTAATGCCCTAAAATATGTATAGTAGAATAAGTGAATGCCGACTGAAGCAGAAAAGTGGGGAAGTGTTTGAACTGATAGGAATCCCTGTGTTTTTCTTCTATAATGTTCTTGTCTCTCCCTCCCTCCCTTCCCCCCCCCCCGCTCTCTCTCCCGCCCCACCCTCTCTGTGTATATATATATGTGTGAGTGTGTGTGTGAGTGTGTGTGTGAATGTGTGTGTGTTAGGTGGTGTTCAGGAAGATGGGGGTAGGAAGGCTGCTTGTGAAATAAACATTTTATTTTCTATGAAAAAATTGTAAATTAAAAATTTGGAATCAGTAATGATTACAATCTCCTTGTGGATATTTGCATTTAAGATATCATCTTTTCTTGCTCTTGCTTTCAGAAAATAGGAAAATAACAACCAAACCTGATTCAAAGAAACACCTTAAGATTATTCAAGATCCTGAATACAGAAGGCTTGGCTGTACTGTAGACATGAACATTGCACTAGCAACTTTCATACCACATGAGTATGTTATGTATTTTTCCTACAAAATAAAGGATGATATTAGTTACAAACCTTCACGGCTAGTATTACTATTATGCTATTTCTTAGAATCCTGAATAGAAAATTAGATAAATGATTTTGCCATAATTCTACTCCTTCAAATGCATGATGCTTTCCTCTATTTTCTGTGTGCTGGTCTGTGTTCCTATATGTGTATATAAAATTTTTTACAATTGGAAAGCTTCTTCAGCTATAATTAAGATCCTGATGAATATATTTAAATATATTCATTCACCCCTGTGAGAAAATGTTTAAATGTAGAATTTTAAAACCATTCAATATTAAGTGTGTATTGCTGTCTCTGCTCTAGCAATGGGCCAGCCGCAATTAATGAATGCTGTAACTGGTTCCGTAAGAGAATTGAGGAATTAAATTCAGAGAAGCACCAACTTGTGAACTATCATCAGGAACAGGTTTCACCTACTTTTGAACTACTGATTTTCTTTGAGTCTTAATAATGTGTGTTGTTGTTGGTTTTACTGACATAACCTCATTTAATGTGTTCTAGGCAGTTAATTGCCTCTTGGGAAATGTGTTTTATGAACGACTGGCTGGCCATGGTCCTAAACTAGGACCTGTCACTAGAAAACATCCTTTAGTTACCAGGTATTCCATTTTTGTTTTCTTCTCATTAAAGGCTAAAAATTGAAAATTGTATTTTACTTCTCAGTTTAATCTGAATGCTTCCTTTAATGTGTAACTCCAGTACATTTTTTATTTGAAATAGAAGTTTTGATTTGGTAGCTAGGCTTAATATTAATTAATTTTGTTAGTCCAATGTTTAGAGAAACTATCATCACTATGAACCAATTTATAATCATTTACAATAATGTTTCTGGAGGACTGTGTACTTACTATAATAAACTCAATGTCAATCAAATTGAACCAGCATTTAGCTCCTTATCTTGTAGGTCATGTGCAGCACAGATTAGGCAACTGAAGTGTAGTAATAGCTTTTACAAAGTAACATCAATACCTCAGTGATTTTCTTAGTAATTTTATGAGATTTTTTAAGTTATTATTTAAGATGTTAACCAGAGAATGCTATAATGCTAACTGCATTTCTCAAATCTAGTAGATTTACTCAGAAAATCTTCTGGGGGCACCTGGGTGGCTCTGTTGGTTAAGTGTTCTACTTTAGCCTAGGTCATGATCTCACTGTTCCCAAATTCAAGCCCCGTGTCAGGCTCTGTGCTGACAGCTCAGAGCCCAGAGCCTGTTTCAGATTCTGTGTCTCCTTCTCTCTCTGTGCCCCTCCCCCACTCACTTTCTATCTCTCTCCCAAAAATAAATAAACATTTTTGAAAATTTTTTAATAAAAAAAAGGAAATCTTCTGAAGAGTTTTGACCTGTAATGAAGTTTATTTTCTATAGTGTCGAACTAATCTTATTTTATTTGTTAAGGAGGAAGTACTGTATTTTGATAGTACTAATTTAAATTGTTTCCAAAGAGTTTCTCTCTGTGGATTTAATATTTAATTGTATCTCTATAGATATTTTACTTTCCCATTTGAAGAAATGACCCTCTCCGCAGAAGAATCTATGATTCATCACCCAAATAAAGCTTGTTTTCTGATGGCACATAATGGGTGGGTAATGGGAGATGATCCCCTTCGAAACTTTGCTGAACCAGGTACATCATTTTTGTTAACTTCTCTGTGGATAGGGAAAGAAAACTTTATGGCAAGCTCAAAATATAAACTATTTCGTTGACTTTTTTTCCCCACTAGGCTAATGGTTCTTAAAGCATTTCATCACAGAGGTGCCAGAAGTGCATGCAGTTTGAGAGAGAAGAGAAGGGATTGACGAAAAAGATGGGATTCATCTTTTCCTTTCCCCCTTCTTTCCCCTCCTTCTCCTCATATGCTCAACTAGAATGGCTTTTACCTATTTTATATGATGGTTCTGCATAAAGTTTTATTTGGTCAAAAATTTAATCTATTGCATTTTTAAAAGACATTTGAAACTATTGCTATTATAATTATATTACCTTAAGAGATATTTCATTCAGTAGCCAGAGAGGTATTAAGGTATTTGAATAGCAGTTACACTAAATTCAGCTTTCAGGTTCCCTCTCTCTCCTAGCATTTTATTTTTCTACAGCTGTTTCTTTGCCAGGAAGAATTTTGCTGGGGACCCATCAATATATTTGTTTTTTAACATTTCAGAAGTCTGTCTTAATGACATTAAATTTAATTCAAAAATATCATTTTTTAAAAAAGAATGTACTTTGGGTTTAAGTATCTCTGCGTTCTCCTTTCTAGTTATTCTAAGTGAGAAAAGGCCTTCTGCCCTAGGCTGTGGATGTAATGTAACTTATTGCCAACAATGAGTAACAAGGTGGAAAGGCAGGTTTAAATGTTTTTGGTAAAACTCTTATCTTCAAAGGGCCTGTGATACTACTGCTACAGTTTTCCTTTCAGAAGCAACTTGAATTTTTGACATTAAGCACACATTTTTAGAAGAGACTGTAACATAGAATTTTGGTGAAATAGATGTAAGATATAAAATAATGTTAACTTTTTAAAACTTTATAAATTTAGATGCCAATACCATTTTAGACATAATTTTAACCAATATATGGTTTGTGGTAGAAATACTCGGTGTGATTTAAAAACAGCAGTATTTCCTTGAAGTAATTGTTTTTATTCTATTTCCTGACCCACTGAAAGCAAGCTCCTTTCTTAACAGGTTCAGATGTTTATCTAAGGAGAGAACTTATTTGCTGGGGAGACAGCGTCAAATTACGCTATGGGAATAAACCAGACGACTGTCCTTTTCTCTGGGCACACATGAAAAAATACACTGAAATAACTGCGACTTATTTCCAGGGAGTGCGTCTTGATAACTGCCACTCAACACCCCTTCACGTAGCTGAGGTACAGAAAAACAATTCATCTGAATTAAAAAAAAGAAATGTAGTGTTCTTTTCTCGCTTTCCTTAAATAAAACATGCAAATACATGTTTCCTTTTGCTAGTTAGACACTGGCATTGATTTGGTGGGAGTATTTAGCACTTTGGCATAATTTCACAATTGTAACAGAATCTTTTGATGCAGTTGTTATGGAATACTGGGCTATAAAATGTTTGATAGGTTAATATTTTTATTTTAATTTAGGGAAGTAGATCATATTGTCTCTGATAATATATACATAACCATACTGTCATGCATATTGTTAACATATTATTACTATTTTATTATTAACTTTTAAATAATATTAATATTTTAGTGGTATATAAATTTCAATTTGTCTTATCCTTGTTATTCTTAGGTTGCTTTTAATATATTAATAGATACTGTGAAGTCACCTGTTACATATTATGTTATTAAGTACTAACATTACAGCATATTGAAGCTAGTTTTAGCCTCTTTCATTCAATTTGTAATTAATTATTTATAAAAGTGTAAGTGTAAACATAAAGGTTGTTTATCCCTCTTCGGGCTTTTTTATAGAAACTGAAACAGTGCCAAAATTTATAGCATTATCTTCTACCTAATACAGCTTTGAAAACACTTAAAATTTTCATCCCGTTTATAAGACTTTTGATAGCTTCCCAGTGACAACTTACTATTCTTTCCGAATGTGTGCATATCTGGAAAATATCGATTATTCTAAAGCCGTATTAGAATGAATATGTTTCAAGTCCTATGATGAAAAATTGACTTGATTTGGAAGACTTTAGTGAACATTAGTTTAGATGGTAGCACATTTTTTAGCTCCAAAAAGTAGCAGAGGTCTTTTTCTTATTGTACTTTTAGCAACAGCCATATATACATATTTCTAAGGTTGTTATTATGACAAATCAGAAAATTAAAACTCAGTTTCCTTAATTTTGAGTTACAAAATCCTCTAGGATTTTACTTGTTAGCTGATAGAATTTCAATTATTTTGTTAACCTTTTTACAAATGTTATATGAAAAAAATTGGAATTGATTTAATTTCTGATTAAGATTTTACTACCATCTGTAGGAAAAGCTAGCTTTAGTATGGTTCGTCAGACCTAATCTTTGCAATAGCTAAATGATTCACCATGAGGGAATTTCCTAATAATGGCTTAGTCAGCTGCCTGAAAATTAATAGTCTGCTTAGAGTATTAAAAACAAATGCACATAAAACAGGAGTAAAGCCTAGCAGAATCACAGCAGTATGGTTTACGTTTTTTAATGTGACACTAACATTTTTCTTCTTCCTTTTTTTGCCCCCCTTGTGTTTCTATATCTTTGCAAAATCTAATCTTCCTTTCTGTTTTCCATTTATAAATTCTCTTGTTTCCTCTGTGTATTGGTCCGTTTTATGTTTTCTTACATGTGTACAATTAAATTTATTTGGAAATTCCTTTTGGATTTCCATTTTGTCTTGCTCCATGATATTTTCCTATGTCAAATCCATGCCTAGTTCTGCCTCCTTTCCTTCCCCACTACTCGCTTTTCTCTTTGTGTTACATTTGTGACTGTGCTTTTTGCAGTACATGTTGGATGCTGCTAGGAGATTGCAACCCAATTTGTATGTAGTAGCTGAACTGTTCACGGGAAGCGAAGACCTGGACAATGTCTTTGTTACTAGACTGGGCATTAGCTCCCTAATAAGAGGTAGGCTTGTTGACATGTATTTCCCATCTGAAACTTTAGTTTTTGTTGAAGTAGATTAAAGGCATTTAATAGCTTTACATACAATGTTTAGTAACTTCCAACATAGTTGATGTTCTTTTAAATACTCTATACAAAATTTTCTGTAACTCAGTCTGTTTTTATTAGGAAAAATTTCCACTTTGGGGAAAAATATCTCATTTAAAATTTTTTTCAATGTTTATTTATTTATTTATTTATTTTGAGAGAGGGAGACAGAGTGCAAGCAGGGGAGGGGCAGAGAGAGAGGGAGACACAGAATCTGAAGCAGGCTCCAGGCTCAGAGTGTCAGCACAGAGCCTAACGCGGAGCTCAAACTGGTGACCCATGAGATCATGAGTTGAACCCAAGTCGGAGGCTTAACCAACTGAGCCACCCAGGCACCCCCAAAATATCTCATTTTTAAATTGAAAGACCAGTAGGATGAATTGATGACTCATGAACAAAAGTATTTTTTTGTTTTTGAAAATGTACAAATCTGTTTTTCATCTCCTACTTGGATAGATGATATAATCTTAGGTTTTTTCCCATAGATTTTATATAACCAACATCCTAATAAACAACATGTGTTCCCTTTTACCTACATAAGCCTTTTCTTCGGCTAAGTTATAGAGAAGACTTTTTTGTCACCTAAAGTAATAGACATTTGTTTAAATGTTTAAAGTAGTTTTATTTTTTATAATATTTATGTGGCCTTTGTTTGGAAAGTTAGTTATGATAAGAAACCTAACCTCTTCTGGACAATAATAATGAAGATTGTTAAAATATTTTGTAATGCTTTGCAGAGGCAATGAGTGCATATAATAGCCATGAAGAAGGGAGGTTAGTTTATAGATATGGAGGAGAACCCGTTGGATCCTTTGTTCAGCCTTGTCTGAGGCCTTTAATGCCGGCTATTGCACATGCCCTGTTTATGGATATTACCCATGATAATGAGTGTCCTATTGTGGTAAGCATCTAATCTCTTTCTTGTGTTTACTTATTTTGCTAAATTCATGTAGAATTTAAGAAATGTAATGGATCAACATAGGAGAAAAAAAAGAGAGAGAGACACTAACCATAAAAGAGACTCAAGTATAGAGAACAAACTGAGGGTTGCTGGAGAGGAGGTAGGTGGGGGCATGGGCTAAATGAAATGGG
Organism: Panthera uncia; assembly: GCF_023721935.1. Classification (NCBI taxonomy): domain Eukaryota; kingdom Metazoa; phylum Chordata; class Mammalia; order Carnivora; family Felidae; genus Panthera; species Panthera uncia. The sequence goes on along the minus strand of NW_026057585.1, from coordinate 21,020,709 downwards.
TGATGGGTATTATAGAGGGCACTTGTGATGAGCACTGGGTGTTGTATGTAAGTGATGAATCACTCAGTTCTACACCTGAAACTAATGTTACACACTGGATGTTAACTGGAATTTAAATAAAAACTTGAAAAAGGAAAAATCAATAAATAAATGTTTTGATATTTAGTTCTCTGATACTTAGTGGCAATAATATCTACATACTTCAGAATCATGTCTTAGATTTATAAGTGATTGTGGTACATAGTTTTTTAATGTTTTATTTGTTTTAAAGCATATGAATGTCTTATAGTGTGTAACTATGTATCCTTTACTTCACTTTGCATTTAAAAGAAAATAAACTTGGTTGTTTTTTTGTTTGTTTGTTTATTGTTCTCTAGCATAGGTCAGAATATGATGCTCTCCCGAGTACCACGATTGTTTCTATGGCATGTTGTGCTAGTGGAAGTACTAAAGGCTATGATGAATTAGTGCCTCATCAGGTGTGTTTGTGTGTTGTTGTTTTTTTAAATCCACAATGGCCAACAACCTTGAGCACTTTTACCAAAAGTTCTCATTATAATTAAAATGTATACATGGCTAAGTTTTAACTTTGTTCAGATTTCAGTGGTTTCTGAAGAACGGTTTTATACTAAGTGGAATCCTGGAGCATCGCCATCAAATACAGGTGAAGTTAATTTACAAAGTGGAATTATTGCAGCCAGATGTGCTATCAATAAACTTCATCAAGAGCTTGGGGCCAAGGGTTTCATTCAGGCAAGAAACTAAATTTTTGTTAAGTTTCTTAAGGTTTAATTTCAGAGTAAGTCTTTCCAGTTTGAGTGCTAATGTGTTTTCTCTTTCTGTTTCTCAGGTGTATGTGGATCAGGTTGATGAAGACATAGTAGCAGTAACAAGACATTCACCCAGTATTCATCAGTCTGTTGTGTCTGTGTCTAGAACTGCTTTCAGGAATCCTAAGACCTCATTTTACAGCAAGGAAGTACCTCAAATGTGCATCCCTGGTAATGCAATATATCCCCGGTATATTGTGATTATATTACTTTGTTATATTAAATTGTAATTATATAGCATATATTATAACACATTGCAAGTATAGCTGTAGTTGAGAAAAAGAATTTGAAATTTTGGGTAAGTTGGGGCACCTGGCTGGCTCAGGGTTGTGAGTTCAAGCCCCATGTTGGGTATAGAACTTACTTTAAAAAAAGAATGGAAGAAAGGAATTAATTTGGGGGAACTTACATTTTTACTACATGGAACAAAACCTGGTCAGAAATATTCTCAAATATTAACATTTTTTGAGTTGTGAAATAGCTTTATTTTTATCTTAATACATTCCCATATTTCCTAATTTTTATAAAACCTACATGTATTTCTTTTATACCCAAGAAATATATGTGTACATTCATGTGTCTGTATGTATACATACGTGTGTGTGTATTTGTGTATGTGCATGTACATACCTACACACTTATATAAACCAAAGTAAAAAAGAGTTTAATATTTAAGGCTCTTCATAACCCATCCTCAACTGCCTTCCTAGCCCTCTGTTACTCCACTATTTTAACCAGATAGATATTTTCATTGGTCCTCAAGTAGTCTTACTAACATCTATATATGTGTATTTTTCACATCTTTCAAGAACTAAAATTCCACCTCCCTTGAAAAACCTTTTCTAAGTACTCAGTAATTTCTCTCTTTTGTGAACATACAGCAATTATAGTCTTCCCATATCTCTTCTTTGACAATTATAAAATGCATCCCTGAGATATATCCTTATTATTGCTAGATTTTTTTCTAGATGTGTGTATTTTATCTCCTCACTTACTGTTATATATCATATATTCTAGCAAAACATTCTCCTGTGAGCATTAACAGCTATCCCAGTCTGTCAATTATAAGAATAGATGAAGATTCCTATAAAAATAATCATATTCTATGTCGGTTGCTAGTTGTTAAATATGCATAACTCCAATTTTTAAAAATTATCAACTTGAACAGTTTTAGAATTAAATGTTCATTAGCTATTTTTAACTGTTTACAAGTGTATATTCAGTAATCTTGTCTAATTGTTGCTAATGTACATATATAGTTTTACATGGCTGGAATCAGTGTGGACAGTATTACCTCAGATTTTGTTTTGGTCACCAATCATTACTAAAACATCCCCATTTGGTCCACGAAATTGTGATTTTCATGATGTTCAATATTTCATATTTTATTATGTTAGTATTCTATTTTTAATATTCTTTATATGTTTAGCGGTGTCTTATTTAAGTTTTAAATATACATTAGGAATAATTTTTTCAGAATAATTTTTTCTTTTAAACAAGCTCTTAGTGGGTTGCCTGGGTGGCTCAGTCGGTTAAGCATCTGACTTCAGCTCAGGTCATGATCTCATGGTCCATGGGTTCGAGCCCCGCGTCGGGCTCTGTGCTGACAGCTCAGAGCCTAGAGCCTGCTTCAGATTCTGTGTCTCCCTCTCTCTCTGACCCTCCCCTGTTCATGCTCTGTCTCTCTCTGTCTCAAAAATAAATAAAACATTAACAAAAAATTTAAACAAGCTCTTAGTATATATTTCGAGAAGTAGAATTTCTGGATCCAAAGGGTGCTGTTACCTATTGTCAGATTAATGGCTTAAAGCTTAAATTATTTAAAAAATAAAATTCAAGTTTTATGTATCCTTTGACTCAGCACTTCTGTCCTAGGTATATCTCTGAACAACTCTCAGATATTCCGTTAGAAGACAGGGATGAGAATATATTTGGTATATTCATACAGTGGAATGCTATTTGGCATTTGAAATAAATGAGCTGCAGCTAATGTAGCAATGTGAACAAATCTAAAATATACAGTGTTGTTTAATAGCAAGTTGCAGAACTATGTATATAATCTGAATCCATTTTAATAAAGCTTGGAAATTGGAAAATAACCTGTTGTGTCGGGAAACAGACATATGTAGTAAAAGTGCACAGGATCAGTGAACGCCAAACTGTAGATAGTAGTTACCTCTGAAGGAGAAGGAAAGGTACACATTTGTAATGTTTTCTTAAGCTAGGAAGTAGGACCTGGGTTTTTTTAATTTTTCCCTACTTTTTGTATTTCTGAAATTTTCTAATTCTTAATACAAGTCTTCTAAGTGATTTATTTTCTCTCTGCTCAAAATTAGGAAGGTTATATATTGTTCCTGAGAGCTAAGCCATTATTACTTGAATAAGATCTCTTTTCAAATAAATCTTTGTTAATTTATGTTTTAAAAACAAAAGCATTGTGTGAAAAATGCATCTTGGGTACAATCATCTACCCTCAGACTGATATTTCATATTCAACTTTAAGTTATTTTAAAACCCTTTAGCAATTCCTAATTTCAGGTGGTTTAATATGAAATTTCATTAACATTTCATGTATTCCTAGGCAAAATTGAAGAAGTAGTTCTTGAAGCCAGAACTATTGAGAGAAATGCAAAACCTTATCGGAAGGATGAGAATTTCATCAATGGAATGCCAAATATCACAGTAGAAATTAGAGAACATATTCAGGTATTTGGGACTCTAATCTTACTGCTGTATTTAACATTTTAAGGACATTAGAATTATTTGTTAAATGGTCTTATACAATTTTTTTCAAGCTTAGTGAAAGTAAAATTGTTAAACAAGCTGGAGTTGCCACAAAAGGACCCAATGAATATATTCAAGAAATAGAATTTGAAAACTTGTCTCCGGGAAGTGTTATTATATTCAGGTATGTTGGAATTCAAATTGTTGACTTTGTTTGTTTTTGGGTTTGTTTGTTTTTTTTAATGTCTATTTATTTTTTAGAGAGAGAGACAGAGTGCAAGCAGGGGAGGGGCAGAGAGAAAGGGAGACACAAAATCCAAAGTAGGCTCCAGGCTCAGAGCTGTCAGCACAGAGCCCAACGTGGGGCTCAAACTCGTCAACCAAGAGATCATGACCTGAGCCAAAGTCAGACCTTAACCAACTGAGCCACCCAGGCTCAGTTTTTTGTAAAATAGATTATATATTTGTTTGTAAAATAGATTATATATTGAGTTAATTTGGAATAAATCATTCCTAAAAAGTAACCATTTTTTAATTAACATTTTCAGAGTTAGTCTTGATCCACATGCACAAGTCGCTGTTGGAATTCTTCGAAATCATCTGACACAGTTCAGTCCTCACTTTAAATCTGGAAGCCTTGCTGTTGACAACTCAGATCCTATATTAAAAATTCCTTTCGCTTTGTAAGTAGTTTATGGAGATTTGCCATTTTAATAACTGATCAGTTACCACAAGTCTGATTGAAGCAATTTTTTATAAGAGTCCTCTATATCCTTGCTACTCACACGGTGGTCCAAAGGCCAGTAGTATCGGCATCATCTGTTATTAACATTTTGTCCTATTACTTTATCATTTGTGTGTGTGCTTGCTTGTGCACTCTCTCACACTCACGCACTCTCTATATGTAGCAATAGGTAGATACATGCAAACAGATACATACATCTCTATACACACACACACACATGCACATGTACACAATTTTTCTGAACTATTTGAGGCTAAGTTACATTCATCATATTCCTTACCACATCATTTTTTAAATGAGACTGTATTGGGGAGGTGGGCGGGGGAGGGGTGGGCTAAATGGGTGATGGGTATTAAGGAGGGCATTTGTTGTGATGAGCACTGGGTATTATATGTAAGTGATGAATCACTAAATTCTACTCCTGCTAGAGTTAACATACACTATATTGCTAACTTGCTAGAATTTTTTTTTTAATTTTTCTTTAGTGTTTATTTATTTTTGAGACAAAGACAAGAGCTCAAACAGAGGAGGTTCAGAGAGAGGGAGACACAGAATCTGAGGCAGGCTCCAGGCTCCCAGCTGTCAGCACAGAGCCTGATGCAGGGCTCAAACTCACGGAGTGTGACCTGAGCCAAAGTTAGATGCTCAACAGACTGAGCAACCCAGGCGCCCCTTACTGGCTAGAATTTAAATAAAAATTTGAAACACACAAAAAGGGGGAGCATATTATTCTTTTATTTGGCTAGCCCCAAATTTATTTACTCAGCCTCCAGTTTTTGGACATCTAAACTACATCCAATAATTCCCTGTTATGTATGGTTTTTTTACATTCATCTTTGCCTGAATTCTTAGTCATTCCCTTACTATCTATTCCCTTACTAGGTGGTACCACATAATACCAAAAAATTTGGGTTTTGAAATTTAGAGTTGGCTTTCACTCCAGCTTCACTATTCCTAAAATAATCTTAGACAACATATTAAGATTTTCTTCATCTCAATTTTCCACCTGAAGAACTGGGCTGATAATAGCACCTACCTCTTAAATTTAGTAAGGGTTAAATAGGATACTGCATAGAAAGCACTTAACACTTGATGGCATATAATAAATGCTCAATATATGTTTGCGGTCATAAATACTAGGATAAATTTCCAGACACAGAATTTCTTCATAAGGCTATCTCCACATATCTGAGGCTTTTAAAACTGCCAAATCTCCTCCAGAAAGATTTTATTCTTTCAGCTCTATGTAAGGGTGTACATTACTTGACATTGTTACCAATTCTGAGTATATATTGTTACAATGTAATGTTAAGAGCATAGAATATCGAACCAACCTGAATTGATTTCAGACTCTCATAGCTGTAAGAAGTAAGACCTTGGGCAAGCAACCTAATAGATATCAATATAGTGCCTCTTTTAAACAGTTATGATTATTTATGTAAAACACTTAGAACAGTGATTATAAGATGATGGTAAGTGATTGATGAGTGTTAGCTATTACTAATCAAATTTGTAAACATAAACTACTTTAAAGTCACATCTTAATTTGTTTTAAATATTAGTTAAGCTAATTTTTTTTTTTAAGTTTGTCTTTTTAGCAATCTCTTGGGATCCCAGTGTGGGTCCCGAACTCATGACCCTGAGATCAAGAGTTGCATGCTCCTCCAACTGAGCCAGCCAGGCACCCCCAAGCTAAATTTTTGTTGTTGTTCACTGGCTGTCCATGAAATATCATTTTATGTACTGGTCCATTTTTCTGTTGTGTTCAACTTTTTGTTTTTATAAGAGCTTTTATCATTAAGGATATTAGCTCCATTCAAACTATTGTTAGAAAAGTAGTTGCATTCTAAAAAAAATCTGTGATGAAGCAATTTGGTGTTTCTGCACAGTACTTATAAAATGAATATTCATCCTCAGACCTACTCAGGTTATTTTGGGGCAAGGCCAAGAAATATGCATTTTAATAAGCTCCAGGGAATTCATATGCAAGTTCACTGGCTACGTGTTGAAAAATATTGCCCTAGAATGGAGTTGATACTGAGACTGCTGACTGATTTGGTCAAACTTGATTCACAGACTGCAGATGAAGGAGAAGTCAGTCCCAGCTGTGGGGACAGAGTCTAGGCAGAGACAGGGAATAAAGCACAGCCAACAATAATTTTCTAAGCTGAGGCGGAAATAAAAGAGAAGGAAGGAAGTACATTCAAGAGGATATGTGTTCACATACAACTCAGGAGGATTTGTGTTCAGTTAGGTGAAATGAAATGACTAAACAGCTAGAATTGCAAGAAAGTAGAGTTTTCGGTTGTACTCAGGTGTAGTCAGTAATACAGTCTCACTGCTACCTGGACAAAGGGAAACCAAGGCCATGATAGACACTTCCTTCCAACTACTATCAAGAAGCATCTTTATCTAAGAAAATCCTGGTTTCCTGAATAACCCAACTAAAGGGTAATGCAACCTGCGGAAAGGAGAAAAGGAAAAGGAGAGAAATGCTACCTGATTTCTAAGGTGGTTAACTGACTTTTGATTATCCCTTTACTAGTCTTTGAGAAGTATTTTGATTTCAAGATAATTAGCATAAAAAGCTATTGATGTCCTACATAGAATATAAAGAAACTAAGCCCAACTAGAAAGATTAAAAAAGTAAATTTGTGAGAAAAAGGTGGTAGCAACCAAAAAATTTTCTAGCATACTCTAAGTAGTAAAATTTGGCAATTCATTTTTTTTTTTTTTTTTTGCTTGGAAGAAGTGTTACTTCTAACTGAATTTTTAGCATGTTTTATCTTTAAACTACTATTCATAATGAATATTGTTTATAATGTATATCATAATGCCAAATTCCTAAAACATATATTGCTAAGACACTTTATGGTTATGATTCAGATTTTCCTCTTTGGTTTTATTGACAGCAAGTGAAATTTTACTGTATTTAACCAGTTCTCTTTATTTTCAACTTCTTAGTATTGCTTCTAAATTAACTTTGGCTGAGCTGAATCAGGTACTTTACCGATGTGAAGCAGAAGAACAAGAAGATGGTGGAGGCTGTTACGACATCCCAAACTGGTCATCTCTTAAATATGCAGGTCTTCAAGGTAAGCAAATGCAAGGATAGTTAAATCTTTGGAGGGTTTTTTTAGGGTCATATGGTGTCTTCTTTATGGAAATAGGAGTCCAGGCTCAGAATTTGACTGCTTAGGTTCAAATTGTGGCTCCACCAGCTGGATCTCCAGCAAGTAACTTCCCTTTTCTCTGCTCCAATTTCTGCCTCTATAAAATGTGAAAAATATTGTCTGATTCATAGGGCTTTCTTGAAGACTAAATGAGAAGATTTATTTGGGCCCCAAAAGGGACTAGGTTGTAACTATTATACATTCATCTTTCTTTTTCATCTAATTGGAAGTTTTGTTTCATTGCATATTTGTCTTATCCTACAAAGAGAACTTATAATAAAATATTAAGTAGTTGTAAGACAGAACATAGGAGCTAAATATTTAATTATCAGTTTAACCCATCTGGTTGGAAACATTTTCTTGGATGTTTGTCCGGAAAATTTGGTTTATCACACATGTGTTCCTGGTTCATATAGGATCCCATGTATCATGCCTCCTTTGCAACTCCTTATTTTCTTTGTCCATCTAACCCATCTTTAAAGATGAATTCAGGGGCGCCTGGGTGGCTCAGTTGGTTAAGCGGCCGACTTCGGCTCAGGTCATGATCTCAAGGTCCGTGAGTTCGAGCCCCACATCGGGCTCTGTGCTGACAGCTCAGAGCCTGGAGCCTGTTTCAGATTCTGTGTCTTCCTCTCTCTGACCCTCCCCCGTTCATGCTCTGTCTCTCTCTGTCTCAAAAATAAATAAACGTTAAAAAAATTTAAAAAAAATAATAATAAAGATGAATTCAATTCTTACATTTTCCACAAAGCATTCCTTAACTATTAATTTTCACAGTTATTTCTTTGTCCCCTAGATACCCATTGTATTAATTTATTATTCCTCTTACTTGGCCCTTGGAATATATTGCGTATTTTAGTAATTAGCACAACGTGTTTTGTGAATCTTTATTGTTGTGGTTAAGAATGGGCTCTAGGGATGCCTGAGTGGCTCAGTTAGTTAAGCGTCCAACTCTTGGTTTCTGCTCAGGTCACGATCTCACAGTTTCCAGAGTTGGAGCCTGTGTTGGGCTCTGTGCTGGCAGCATGGAGCCTGCGTGGGATTCTCTCTCACTCCCTCTTTCTCTGCCCCTCCCCCCACTTGCTCTCTCTGAAAATAAATAAATACATTTGGGGGAAAAAAGGATTTAGAACCAGACTTGCTGGTTCTATACTAACTAGCTGTATAACCTTAGAGTAAGCTCTCCATGGTTCAATTTTCTCACCTGTAAAATGGAAACAGTACTAGTGCCTACCACAAGGATTAAATGAGATAATACATGTAAAGCATTTAGACAATGCTTGGTTCATAGTTAGTACTTGGTGGTTATTAGCTTTAAAATTCCACTAAGGGGCGCCTGGGTGGCTCAGTCGGTTAAGCGTCCAACTTCAGCTCAGGTCACGATCTCGTGGTCCGTGAGTTCGAGCCCCGCATTGGGCTCTGGGCTGATGGCTCAGAGCCTGGAGCCTACTTCTGACTCTGTGTCTCTCTCTCTGCCCCTCCCCCGTTCATGCTCTGTCTCTCTCTCTCTGTCTCAAAAATAAATAAACGTTAAAAAAAAAAAATTAAAATTCCACTAAGTAGATTGTACCTTGAGAAAAACGAATGTTTGCCTTTTTTGCATTCTTGTTTTTTAGCTTTTATACTTTCTACAAAACTAAGCACATAAGAAGCTGTCAATAAATTTCAGATTTTTGTACTTTTGACACTTTTTTCTAAAACAGTCTCACTTTCAACACATAATGTTTTGTGCTGTGAGAAATAAAGAAATGTATATGTTACCAGTCATAAACAGCTATTCATTCCATTTTCACTCCGAGCTGTTGAACACCTGCTACTTGACAGAAAAGACTTCCATGAACTTTTTTTAAAATTTTTTTTAATGTTAATTTTTTATTTTAGAGAGAGCATGAGCAGGGGAGGGGCAGAGAGTGAAGGAGACAGAATCTGAAGCAGGCATCAGGCTCTGAGCTGTCAGCACAGAGCCAGATGTGGGGCTTGAACTTATGAACTGTGAGATCATGACCTGAGCCGAAATTGGACGCCTAACCGACTGAGTCACCCAGGCGCCCTCCATGAACTTCTTTTCTTTCCTTTCTTAGAGTTAAGTCTAGTTCGTTACTAACTCTGTCCTAATTTATTTTTTTCTTTATATCAATCCCTTTTTTCTCTGACAGTTTAGTGTTTCCAACATTCCACTGAATATTTCTAGCAGGCTCTTGATAGCAACATTCAGGGTGCCTGGGTGGCTTGGTCGGTTGAGTATCAGACTTCAGCTCAGCTCATAATCTCACTGCTTGTTTGTTCAAGCCCAATGTCAGATTCTGTGCTGACAGCTCAGAGCCTGGAGCTTGCTTCAGATTCTGGGTCTCTGTCTCTCTCTGCCCCTCCCCCATGCTTACGCACACGTGCTCTCTCTCTCTCTGTCTCTCTCTCTCTCTCAAAAATAAATATTAAAAAAAATTTTTTAAATAGCAATATCCAGTTACATCAAACCAACCAACTTCACTGACTTTCTCTCCCCTAAGCCGCATTCCCCTTCTCTTCTTCTCTACTTCTTACAATAATACATATTCAGTCATGTTGGAATCCAGGAATCTATTTTTGGATCCATCCCTCTTATCTTCACTATTTAATCAGTGATTATGACTCTGGATTTTTTTCTGTGTTCTCTGTGATATGCCATATCCTTTTATTTTCTATTTTCTATTATTTATTTCTATTTTCTATAACTATTTCGTAGTTAGCACCCTATTCAAAGACTAAGTCCCGTCTGCAAAACCAAGTAACCTGTTTTCCAACCTCTTGTTACCTCTTCCACAAATCATTCCATCCCATTGATATATCAGATCTCTAAAACGCTGCTCCATCATGTCACCATTATTAAACAAGTGGAGCTCACATTTGCTGAGCAATGTTTGCCTTCCCTTAAAATACTAGGGCAAAAGTGAAATGTTATTTTATACTGTCTTGTTTTCTAGTTGTTTTTTTTTTTTTTTATGTTTTAAGCTTTGTTTCCCAAAGAAGGTTGTAAAGGCCCTTGAGAGAAAGAACTACATCTTAAATTTATATAATTATTTTTTCAATTTCTCGAGACATGCTACATAGTAGAATTAAATTCTAAATATATAAATAAATTTAGTCAAAGTGAACTTGGTGAGGCTATTAATATATTTTTAAGGTGGAAATTATTGCATTATTGGGCAACCAAAGAAGTGCTATTGTTCTGTCATTGAAATAACAGACTCTGCTATGTATGCATAGGAATTCTATGAGTTTCTGTTGAGTATTACTTAAGGATATGCCCATATATTCACCTTGATGGTTTGTTTAGTCCCAGCTACCTCTTGTTATATTTCAAAGATTCTTTCCAAAGCAGGCTTTGTTATTATTGTTACCAGAGATGCTCTTGTTCTCTCTGAAACCAGTCCTGTGATTGCCTGAATAGTAATGAATCTACCACTTTCCACTATGAGAAGACACAGACTTACCAATTTTTCCCCAGTGCCTTAGGGTAGGGAAACTATGACATTTAGTTGCCTTTGAATATTATAATATTCAAATTCAAAAGAACAAAACAAGTCTCAGAAGTTAAGCATCCTGGAAAGCTCAGCATAGCTCCGATGACAGTAGTCTCCTTCAGTATGTCTTTGTATCTTGGGCCCAGCCACTGTTGCCACACTTATCTCCAACCACGGGAAGTGCCACTGTGGTCTTTGCAGCCCTTGTGTCTACGTCTATATCATTAGAGACAGCAGTAGCCCAGGCTATGGGAACAAGTTGCCTCTGCTAATAACAGCATGATATTTCTATGAATTTTCAGGATTAATGTCCGTCTTGGCAGAAATAAGACCAAAGAATGACTTGGGGCATCCCTTCTGTGATAATTTGAGATCTGGAGATTGGATGATTGACTATGTCAGTAACCGGCTTATTTCGCGGTCAGGAACTATTGCTGAAGTAAGTAAAGCTATGTTCTAGCTGAAAAAAACAAGGACACAAATAAAAATTATATTACTATGGTATCTATAAAATTAACATTGTTTTCTGACCTGAAATATTTCCCTCCCTTCTTCATCATCTTCTGATTCTAATAAATGGAAATCTAGTGGATTATTAGATAATAGATGCATGTTTGGATTTACCTCTTAAAATGCATCCAGCCTGTAAACACACCGAATTAACTTCTAAAATTGTTTTTATGACAGGTTGGTAAATGGTTGCAGGCTATGTTCTTCTACCTGAAGCAGATCCCACGTTATCTTATCCCATGCTACTTTGATGCTATACTAATCGGTGCATACACCACTCTTCTGGATATAGCATGGAAGCAGATGTCAAGGTATATCCAACAAAGCTTGAGTAAATAGGCATGCTTGTGTAGAAACTGTATGTAGTCAGTTTATACACACATTTGGAAGACCAAAACGTAAGGAATTGTCATAGACTCAGAGCTGAGAGTCTGTAAGTGGATAATAAATATATTTGCATCCTTTAATCTGGAGCATATAAAAACAACATCCCCATTAAAATCTGTTCAGTAAAGCTAAAAAACATGTTCATGAGAAAATTTAATTGTTTTATATTATTTGTTTCTGTTTACTCGTTGACTTGTTACGTTAATGGATATAAGTTTAGAATATGCATACAAAATATGCCTGGGTAGCTCAGTCAGTTAAGCGTCAGACTTCAGCTCAGGTCATGATCTCACAGTGTGTGAGTTCAAGCCCCGCGTCAGGGCCTGTGCTGATAGCTCAGAGCCTGGAGCCTGCTTTGGATTCTGTGTCTCCCTCTCTGTCTGCCCCTCCCCTGCTCGTGTTCTGTCTCTCAAAAATAAATAAAAATGTTTAAAAAAAATTTTTTTAAAGAATATGCATATATAGTTCTTTTTCTAATTTTTCATTAAGAAAAAAATTATTCTGTTATTATGAATGAAATCTGCCTTTAGTGATGAATTTCCCTAAAATGAAATTACAGATCTAATGTGCCACTGAAGAGCCACCAAATTGATTTGGGCATAATTTCAGAAAGAACAGAACTTCAGCCCTTCCTTCCATTTGGCACAACAAGCTCATGGACTTAAAGCCAGTTGTAATATTGGGTGAAATGAAAGCAGTTCTGAAATCCAACCAAATTGAAAATGTTTTCAACTAGTATTACCATTTTTACACATCTGCGTAGAGAGACTTTGAAAGAAACCAAATAAAATGACACTGCTAAATAATTTTGAAATAGTAGGTATGCAAGATGAGTAAGTTCTAGAAATGTGCTCTGTACCATTGTGCCTGTAAATAGCAGTATTGCATTGTACGCTTAAGATCTGTTGAGAGTAGATTTCAAGTATGTGGTATGAACACCACAATTTTGCATTTCTACAAATAATATTTTTAAGTGTATTTATTATTCGAGAGGAAAGAGAGAAAGAGAGAGAATGTGCACAAGAAGGGGAGGGGCAGAGAAAGGGAAAGAATCCCAAGCAGGCTCAGCACAGAGCCTGACTCAGGGCTCAATCTCACAAACCTTGAGATCATGACTTGAGCCAAAATCAAGAGTAAGACACTCAGCTGACTAAGCCACCTAGGTGCCCCTCTACAAATATTTTAAACTCGGTCACTTTGTTACAGCTTTGTTCAGAATGGTTCTACCTTTGTGAAACACCTTTCACTGGGATCAGTGCAAATGTGTGGAGTAGGAAAGTGCCCTTCTCTGCCACGTCTTTCACCTTCACTCATGGATGTGCCATATAGGCTAAATGAGATCACAAAAGAAAAGGAGCAATATTGTGTATCTCTAGCTGCAGGTAAGAAATTACATACAGGTTAAAATGTGTCAGTCAATATTTTTTCAAAGAGGAAAAGCTATGGGGAAATGACTAATTTTTTAAAAAAACTCATGATGTTACCCAGGATTTTATATGACTGCTTAGTAAAATTCCATAGCTACTCACTTGTAAAACTAACAATTGTGCTTACTATTTAATTAATACTGTGCAACAGACATTTATATTTGTGTTTTCATTGTGGCTCATTAATCCTTTTCTTCTGCATGTTTCTATTTTTTCCAACTCTGAGTATTTTGTATTTTTTTTATCATATTTGTTTTACTACTCTTTTACATTATATTATACTTCTTTCCCAATTTAAAAAATTAACTCAAGGGGCACCTGGGTGACTCAGTTGGTTGAGCATCCAACTTCAGCTCAGGTCATGATCTCACGGTCCATGCCGTGAGTTCGGACCCCACATCGGGCTCTGTGCTGACAACTCAGAGCCTGGAGCCTGCTTCTGATTCTGTGTTTCCCTCTCTCTCTACCCCTCCCCTGCTTGCTTTCTGTCTCCCTCTCTCTCTCTCTCTAAAAAATAAACAGTTAAAAAAATTAACTCAACCTTGCAAATTACCAAGAGATAATAGGAAGATCCTCTACATGTTACAAAACACAAAACAAATGTTAAATAATTTTTATTATGTGTCTAATTGCAATAAAATTCTTTCAACTCTATTTGTTGGCATCCTTTCCTGCAAGTAGTATTAAAACCTGAATCAAGAAACAAATCTCAGTAAGCAAAATAGGCTAAAGAACAGGCTTTTATTTTCTTTTTAATATATTTCAAGCTATTTCTAGAACGTGCTTAATACTTAACACCACTGAATTTAAAACTTTCCAAACTAAACTGAAAAATACCAAATTGCAGGATGAAGATAATAGTAGTTATGTGATTTCCTCTGTTTACCCTTGAATTTGCATCTACTCAGACCAAGAAAAAAGACTTCTTAAGACCTGACAACTAAAAAAGAAATTAACTTTTCATTTAGAATGATCATATGAATCCTCTGAATGTTTTAATTATATAATCATGTTTTAGATTTTCACTCAATATCATCTCCTCCTGGTACTTAATTTCCCCTGTGAATTCATGCAGATGCTCATGAAACTGAACTGGGTCATTGTGGAAAAAAAATTGATATGCAGAATTTGGTTTTAAAGCCCACTGCTTAGAAGCCTATTACACAGTATAGTGATCTCAACATTCTTGACTATGCACTGCTATTGTTAAGCACTCCCAAAATAAATATACTGATATACTGGTATCATAACTGGTATATTGATATGTTATGATATGTGATATAATCTTGTACAGTGTAAAATAAAAACAGAAACTAAAAAGGTAATGGGGCACCTGGGTGGCTCAATCAGTTAAGCATTTGACTTTGGCTCAGGTCATGATCTCATAGTTCATAAGTTCAAGCCCCCCATCAGGCTCTGTGTTGACAGCTCAGAGCCTGGAGCCTGCTTCAGATTCTGTGTCTCCCTCTGTCTCCCTGCCTCTCCCCCACTCACACTCTCTGTCTGCCTCTCAAAAAATAAATAAATGTCAAAAAAAATTTTTAAGAAACCAGAAAGTTAAGTTGATAAGTATAAATAGAAGTTTTGATATTTCCTTCTAGTATCCCAAGAGACTGTTCTGTATGCTACATACTAACAAAAAACAGAACTGTGCTCATTTTTGCAGATAGGTTTTTGGGGGTTCATTTTAAAATGAATACCAAGGTCTTTGGTGACAATAGTACCAAAAAAAATTATAATTGTAAACTTGTATAATAATTGACAAGGTAGAAATCACTCAGAAGATATGTGGTAAGTCCTATACTCTTAGAGGTCAAAAGGTTAACGCTAACATTTCCACATATCAGTGCTAGAGATTTTATAGTTTTGACTTCTTCCCAAAGACAAATTGCCTGTACTTTAGGGCATAACAACTCAAATTTACCCTTAAATCTATCTATACTCATAATTTATTCAAAGTGTTAAATGGGTTAAAGTACCAGGAAGTCTGTGTGGCATAGAGTGGTATTATAGATGTCTACTGTCCTCATCGTCATCAAAGTTACAATCATCAACCATATATAAACCATATATTAATAATCAACCATGTGCAAATAATACACAAAGTGTTTAGAGAAATTTTGTACCATTATTTTAGAGACAGTGTAGAAATGAAACGTCTAATATTGCCTTTAGTTCTGATCCTTCTTAATAGAAAGTAATGTCGACTCTCCAAGAAGGCAAAGACCCAATAAGCAGAAACTTAAATTGTGAAGTATACTTAGGAATGGCCAAAATTTTCTTTTATCTCAGGCAAATTCTTTCACTTCTCAACTTACCTTTTTTTAAAAATGTTTATTTATTTATTTTGAGAGAGAGAGATTACGCCAGCATGGAGAGAGAGATCAGAGAGAGAATCCCAAGCAGGCTCTGAGCTGTCAGCACAGAGCCCAACGTGGAGTGATCTCACGAATCGTGAGATCATGACCTAAGCAGAAATCAAGAGTCACATGCTTAATTGACTGAGCCACCCAGGCACCCCACAATTTGCCTTTTATAATTAGTCTTTTATTTCATTCATTCAATAAATTTTTGTAATTTTTTCTTACCAGTTACAACTTTTAGCAATAGATATAGTTTGGTAAATAAGCCAGATAAGGTTTCTGTTGTCGTGAATCTTATTTTCCACTATGGAGAGACATTTATTCATTCAACAAACCAGAAAACAAGCAAACAAGATAATGTCATATAGTGTTAAGTGTTTAGAAGATAGTTATGAATGAACACGGTGTACATTTTATGTCCTTAGTTTTCCCTTCCTGAAAAATGTGTTGCATTTATGCTTTAGCATAGTTCTTTTTTTGAGTGGAATGCTAATTTCCTTTACTTTCCTACTGATCATTGTTTTTGGTACCAATAAAGATAACAATATATTCTTTACTTGTTTTATAAGAAACCAAACTCAATCTAAAAGTTGTAGATTTTATCCATCAATCACCCTATCTTATCTCATGCATAAAGGCTGTAGTTACCTAGAATGTTCAAGTTATTTAGCACTTGAAATCCTTATTTTCATTTATAAAAACTGGCTAACAAAGTCTAACACTTTTAAGTTGTTTTGAATTAATGGGAAATTTGGTATTAAAGTTTGTCTCTAGACTGATAGATTAATAAACATATTCAATTATATATCAGTAAGGTAATCATTTTGTATTTAGAGTAATTTGTTGCCTTTAAATTGCAGGTGGAATCTTTTCAAATATATCATTAACATTATATGGCGCAGCTGTCTTTTTCTCGAGCTTATCTGTTCTCATATCTGGAGAGTGTACTTTTCACTTTATTAAACTTTCCCACTTGTGTTACTCAAAATATATATATATATAATTAATATTGTATTGTTTGTTTATATGTTAAATACTAGATCTCTGATTTCAATTTAGCTTTAACTTATTAAAAGAAAGTTTATCTGTGTTTAAAGACTCACATTCTAATCAATTCAGGTAAGTATCCCTCTCCAGTCCTTGATTCTTAATATCTTCAAAATCATGGATTCCCTTAAGAAAGTAATAAGAATATGGAACCTCATCACACAAAGTTGATGTAGGTATAAATACATCACACATTTTGCATATAATTTTAGAGGGCTTGCAGACTCCCTATAGCTTATTCTTGTCCCCCACCCTTAAAGCAACTGGCCTATAGTAATGGAGTTCATAGGGGCTTGGGTGTATTATTAATATATTACTTTGTTGTGTTTTCTATTAGGTTTACCTCATTTTTCTTCTGGTATTTTCCGTTGCTGGGGAAGGGATACTTTTATTGCACTGAGAGGTCTACTGCTGATTACTGGACGCTATTTGGAGGCCAGGTAGGAGATCTCTAAAGAGTTGGAGCACAAGTTTGTGTCTAAATATTTTTCACGTGCTCTTCAAACCTTCCTCCTTGCCATCTATTTGTAACAGTTGGGAGGTAGGTTTTCCTTAGGTGTTTTTTTTTTTTAATATTTTTTAATGTGTATTTACTTTTGAGAAAGAGAGAGAAAGAAACAGAGTATGAGGGGGGAGGGACAGAGAGAGAGAGAGAGAATGAATCCGAAGCAGGCTCCAGGTTCTGAGCTGTCAGCACAGAGCCTGACACTGGACTTGAACTCACGAGCTGTGAGATCATGACCTGAACTAAGTCAGATGCTGAACCAGCTGAGTCACCCAGGTGCCCCTATTTTATTTTATACATGTTCATTTAATAAGATCACAGAATTTCAAAGTAGTGAAAATTTTTGAAGTTACTAAGTTCTAGTCCTTCATGTTATAGGTCAGGTTATCTTCAGCATTTGCTAATTGATTTCAGTAAAACTAAAAAATATTTAACCATGTTACTAACATCACTCACTAAAGAATAAAACTTCTATGCCTGAATTAACTATAAGAACTCAGATTCACCTTTAGGTAAAATTTGAATTTTATCATTTTTTTCCTTCTATAATGAACACTGAGTCCTGTAGAAAGAATTGTAGTATCAGCTTTTCCTCTATCTGTTGTCAGGCCTTGGAACCTCCAGTTTTATGTTTTTTTAGATTTAAAATAGTGTTTCTTAATGTCACAATCGTATGAATGAAACTACCAAAGGCAGAAAAGAGAAGCTATTATAGCAGTGCTGCTCAAATGAGCACAACTCAGTGCCACCAACCAGCAGTGTCACCATCATCTAAAGACTTGTTAGAAATGTAAATTCTTGATCCTTATGCTGGACCTCCAACTGTGGAGATAGAGAGGGCAGAGTACCAGGTAGAAATCTGTGTTTTCCAGGTGATTTTCAGCAGCCCAAGGCTAAAGTTTGACAGCACTGCTCTACAAGTTAAAACTTTCAGCAAAAAAAGCATTTATATGATACCTTGTTTTGATGTCATTCAGAAAATAACTGAAATTTGCCTCTTCAAATGACAAAAGTTTTGTTTTCAATCCTTTTAAAATTGAAAATGTCTAAGTAGGCATCTGAAATGTATCATATTCTTCCCTGCTAACCTAATATAATAAGATCATTTCTTATTGACTAAAGAGACCATTGTGGGTCTGTAGAGATTTGGGACGCTGTTTGCTTCTTCCCCAAATGCTCTAAATTACCATGATTAAAAAGTAGGAAATGGAACATCAGAATTCAGCACAATGGCTAAGAAATTGGGTTTCGGCCAGACTGCCAGGTTCTAGTCCTGGTTCCAAACTACCAGCTGACACATTATCTTTGTTGTACTCTCCGTAAAATGGTGATAGTACTTAACCTACAGGGGTTTTGTGAAGATTGAATGAGCTATCCAGTTATAGCGTCTAGAACAGTATCTGTCACATACATTACACAAATGTTAATTTTTTAATCATTATTATTATTTTCATTGTTATCTGGGCTCTCAATTATCACTTCTATATACTACCAACAATTTCTCCTTCTCAATTTTACATATGACTGTCTAGATCAGGGGTCAATGAAATATGGCCTACCGCCTATTTTGTATCACCTGGGGCAAAGAATAATTTTTACCTTTTTAAAGAGTCATTTAAAAAAGAAGAATACATGATTGAGACCATATATATGGCCAACAAATCCTAAAATATTTACTTTCTGGTCCTTTACGGAAAAAAGGTTGCTTACCCTGATCTAGATGATTCCAAGAGGATAATGTATGTGTTAGGGTAGTACTAGCTGCTATATAAATTACAAACTCTTAGGGCACATGGGTGGCTCAGTCGGTTAATCATCTGACTTTGGCTCAGGTCATGATCTCATGGTTTGTGAGTTTGAGCCTCACATCAGGCTCTGTGCTGATGGCTTGGAGCCTGGAGCCTGGAGCCTGCTTTGGATTCTGTGTCTCCCTCTCTCTCTCTCCACCTCCCCCGCTCACACTCTGTCTCTTTCTCTATCTCAAAAATAAATATTAAAAAAAATGTTTTTTCTTTATAAACTTAAATGGTTTTTCACAGACGAAATTTATTTCTTGCTTCTCGCCCCAAATGGGTGTTCAGGAGGTAGCTTTCCACATAGTGATTCAAGGATGCAGGCTCCTTCATCTTGAGGATCGACCATCTCCCAGGGCCTCTGAGTACTACTTTCCAATCAGCTGGCAGAGAGGGAAAGAGCCTAAGGAAAATGCACCTGTTCTGTGCACTTAACATACATTAGTTCCATTCACATGTTTGCCTTAGAATCCAGTAATCTGGTCACAGCCAGCTCTAAAGTAGGTTGGGACATGGGGGAAAGCCATTTTGGTGGACACATGGCTATCTCTACCACAGAGAGTTCTACTTCCTCCTTCTGCAGAGATATTCATGGACAGAAGTCTTTGTATTCAACTTTCAAGTGTGCGACATTGTTCTGGATGGCTAAGATTGCTGCATTCTGACCTTTTATTAATTGGAACTGTCACTATCCTTACTAACACTTTTGTGCTGCAGGGTATAAGAAGGATTTTTATTGCACTATTATTTAAGAGACAGGCATTAAACTGAGACACAAAACTAATTAAATTTCCAAATGGTTTAGCCAAAAAGCACTGAGGCCAGACATTTTAAATGACTTTTCCTAGGTAATACAGATGGCAATGCTAGGTTTTAAACCTCAGTCTTCTTATTTCTTACGTCTTAGATTTTAGAATGCAATATGCCATCTTACAAAGTTGTCATTTGGTATATGACAGTACAATAATACTTTAAAAGATGTATTCTCTACCAGTTTTGAAAATAAATCATGATTTTCAAGGTCAACTTTTACTCATTTATTTTCTTACATATTTGCTTTGCTCTTCTTATCTGCTATTTAAAATAATAAAGTTCATTTCATAGTTACTTAGATTTTGAAATACCACAGATTTCAAAAGTAGAATCTAGAGATATGAGGGGCCCTAAAAACCACCCAGTCCAATCCCTAAATCCACAGATAAAAAAAACTATCCCAGAGAAGGTAAGATTGTCAGAGAAAAAGCCAGGGCTAGGATCAAGGTTTCTGGCCTTTAATTCAGTGCTTGATGTATCATATTATGGCCACTTCTCCATGAAATTTCGAAGAAGGGCAGAAATAGTAGTTACAAAAAGGGACTTAAAATTTTTTAACTGATTGTTTTCATATCAAATGATCCACCTAATTCTGTTGTTTTAGGAATATTATTTTAGCATTTGCTGGTACCCTGAGACACGGTCTCATTCCTAATCTCCTGGGCGAAGGAACTTATGCCAGATACAATTGCCGGGATGCTGTGTGGTGGTGGCTACAGTGTGTTCAGGATTATTGTAAATTCGTTCCCAATGGCCTAGACATTCTCAAGTGCCCAGTTTCCAGAATGTATCCTACAGATGATTCTGCTCCTTTGTCTGCCGGCACACTGGTAAAAATCATCTTAAAATAATTTCTTTTTCCTGAAAAATGACTTCTAGCTGTAAAAGTGTATAAAATATAAAAGTGCATGTAATTAAAAATCCAGATCTGAAGAATTCAAGTATTGGTATTTGTTTAGCACCTGCTAGGACTTTGAAAGATTGCAGTGATAAGACTGCTTATCTTCAAGTGCAAGTTCAAACTTCAAGTTCAAGGAAGGAACTTGCAACATGGTAGAAAAGATAACGTATACATATTATGGTCATTACAAAAAGGTGTATAGGAAATGCCATGCATAAAAGAGAGAGAGAGAATCTAATAGGTAGTTGGTTCTTAGTGAGGACTTCATAAAGTAGCTAAAATTTCACCTCAACTGAACCTTAAAAGGGGAGTAGGATTTCAGCAGAGATGAGGGAAGTTGTGAGAAAACATCAAAGATGAAAGGAAAAATAAAGTGCAGGGTGGATTGAAGCACATTTAGGACATGCTGCTCAGTCTAGTTTGACTTTTTGTGTAGGGCACCTGCAGGGTAATAAGAGATAGTGGAAAGGGTGAACAAGGTTGCAGAGAGCCTGATCACCAAACCACAATGCCCTTACCTTGTGAACAGTGCAGAAAAAATAAACGTTTTGAGTGGTTTTCTTCCCAGTCAATAATGTACAAATATTATGTACTTTTGCCATTTCTGATCCGCCTTTATATTATAGTTTGTTTGGTATGTGATTGTGGAGAACTTCTAAACCAACTTAAAGTTAGCAGAGATCTGTGCCCCCATGATATTTTTGTCATGAAATATTCAAAGAACATTTGTCAAAAAAAGTTTTTACCTAAAGTGTCACTTTACCATGTAATTTATCCCTGTTACTATATATGTGGATGCGTAAAAACAGCAATGCCAATTTAGATTTCTGTAGCTTCTGTAGAAGCTAGATACATTTATTATCTGCACAGTTCACTTGAACAGAAACTATACAAACTCACAAGATTCATTTTCATGTGTCAGCAAAATTACAAACTATTTCATATCACAGACATGAATAGTCGAAACTACAGTATGTTAAATATTCATATGCCAGAGGCTGACTGTTTAATGTGGGGTATAGGAACTTCCTTCCCCAGTCCCACCCCATTTCTCTTCCAGAGGAAAATATGTTTTCACAAAACTACAGTTGTGGGATTTGGGAAAAGGTAAGAAAAATACAGTTTCTAACAAAAATAACATCCATTGTATCTCAAACAGGATCAGCCATTGTTTGAAGTAATACAGGAAGTAATGCAAAGACATATGCAGGGCATACAGTTCCGAGAAAGGAATGCTGGGCCACAGATAGATCGAAACATGAAGGATGAAGGTACATAACTTTACATAGTAAAGATTTACTGATGAGGTGGAATTAAACCTTGTAATTGTTCATGTATTTTTTTAAGTTTGTTTGTTTTAAGAGAGAGAGAGAGCAGGGGAGGGGCAGAGAGAGAAGGAGAGAGAGAGAGAGAGAGAGAATCCCAAGCAGATTCTGCATTGTCAGCACAAAGCCCATTGTGGGGCTCTATCCCACAAACTGTGAGATTGTAACGTGAGCTGAAACCAAGAGTCAGACGCTTAACTGACTGAGCCACCCAGGAGCCCCTAATTGTTCATGTATTTGACAAATATTTTATTTGTGTGTGAAACTTCAAAATATAACAATGAGAAAGGTTAACACAGTTCCTGATCTCACCGGTTTAGTTTTAGTTTCTAGAGGAAAGATAAAATTTTATATCTTTTTAATTTTGTATCTTTTTGCCAGCCAATTTGAAAGGTAATTTTGGTGGTTGCATTTATAAGCATAATAAATGAGGGCTTACTATGTGCTGGGCATTGTGCTAACTACTTTACCTATGTTATTCCCATTTAACACTCCCAAGAACATTGGGGATGCATTATATTGTTCCCAGGTGTATTGATAAGATGACCGAAGCAGAGTAGCTTGCCCAGAGTCGCACAGCTACTAAGTGGCAGAGCTAGGAATTTGTCCACAATCTTTCTCTGTAACTTAGGCTCTTATAAGATTCTTTTTGTAAAAAGCTTTGTCTACAGAGTTAAAATAGATCTACTTTTTTAACCTCTTTTAAGTTTATCATGTTCCTATTTTTATGGCACACTATCATCATCAGCCAACGCAAGGCTAATGACAATTTATTTTATTATCCATTCCCTCTAGAGACATTCCGTACAGGAAGTAATATAAAGACACATGCAGGGCATACAATACATATACATTTGCTGTATATTTATATATTGTTCTGTGAAACATATACTGCTTTATGTGCATGTAGATTTTAACTTTTTAATTTTGAAAGAATTAGAGATTGATAGAAAGCTGTAAAAATGACACATAAGAGTATACTGAGGCCTTCATCCAGCTACCCCAATGAGGATATCTTACCTATTTTATCTATATCTTACTGTAATACAATATCAAAATCGGGAAGCTGACATTGGTTCAATACTGTTAACTAGACCATATTCAATTTTCACCATTCTTACATTAACTCATTTGTGTGTGTACATGTGTGTGCATGGCTCTGTGTAATTTTGCCCCATGTGTAACTTCACGTAATCGCCACCACAATCAATATATAGAAATGTCTTCTTTGTGCTACCCCTTAAGAGTCACACCAACAATCCCTGGTCTCTGGCAACTACTAATCTGTTCTGCATCTCTACAGTCTTGTGATTTTTAATTTTTTAATTTTTATTTTTTTAATATAATTTATTGTCACATTGGCTTATATACAGTACCCAGTGCTCATCCCAACAAGTGCCCTCCTCGATGCCCTTCACCCATTTTCCCCTCTCCCCTACCCCCCCATCTACCCTCAGTTTGTTCTCTGTATTTAAGAGTCTGTAGTTTTGTCATTTTAAGAATGTATATAAATGGAATCATATAGCATGTAAATTTTTGAGATAAGTTCTTTCAGTAAGCATATTCCCTTTGAGGTCCATCCAAGCTGTTGCATGTATCAGTAGTTTATTCCTTTTTATTGCTCAGTAGTATTCTCTTTCCTGGATGTAACATTCATCTGTTGAAGGACATTTTGGTTATTTCCATTTTTTGGTTAATATAAATAAAGCTAATACCAACATTTATATACAGGTGTTTGTATGAACATAAATTTTTATTTCTCTGGGACAAATGCCTGAGAATGTGATTGGGTCATATGGTAAGTATGGATTTTGTTTTATAAGAAACTGCCAAACTATTTTCCAAAGTGGTGTACCATTTTACATTCCCTTCTGCAAACTTGAGAGACCCAGCTTCTCCACATCCTCAGCAGCATTTGACGTTAATCACTTTTTTTAAGCTGTTCTGATAGTTGGGTACACCACTACCCATTGTGGTTTTAATTTGCATTTCCCTAATGACCAATGGTATTGAACATCCATTCATGTGCTTATTTGCCATTTGTATCTCTTTTTGATGAAATGTCTGTGTCTTTTGCCCATTTTTTAATTGGAGTGTTGGTTTTTTCCACTATTGAGGTTTCTTGTGTATGTAGCACAATCCACATAACATGTTTAGCATTTTACCATAAAATGTATCATTTTAAGTGTACAATGGCTTTAAGTACATTCACGTTATTATGAAACCATCATCACTATCCATCTCCAGAACTTTTCATCATCTTAAACTGAAACTCTGTGCCCAGTAAACAATAACTCCTCATTCCCTCCTCCCTCATCCCTAATAACCACTATTCTACTTTGTGCCTCTGTAAATTTGACTATTCTACATGCCTTGTGTACATGGAATCATGCAGTATTTGTCCTTTTGTGTCTGGCTTATTTCACTTAGCATTGCTGTATCAGAGCTATATATACTATACTCTTATGCTCTTTGATTAAGTACTACCAAATTTCTTTCCATAATTATTACGCCAGTCTGTATTCTCACTGACAATCAAAGTGGCTTCTTCTGTGCCCACCCGCATTGTCCACTAATCTCATGGGTGTAAAGCAACGTGTAATTGTTGTTACTTGTGATTCTCCTATCAATGGTGAATTTGAGTATTATTCATATGTTAATATCCTTTTTAGAAGGTTTCCTTTTCTATAAATTGTCCTTTCATGTTCTTTGCCTTTATCTTTCTTTTAGCATTCCTGTATTTTTCTTGTTGATTTCAAGGGGTCCTCATATATTCTACAGCAGTAAACTTTTATGTGCAATTTGATCATCTTTTCTTTCCATATCTCCTACAACATCCTTCAAATTTATTTATTTGAGTTAGTTCAATGAGTTAATCTCATTTATTTGTTACTTATGAAACCTCTCAGAACAGTGCCTAGTAAAAAGTGATCTATAAGTTGCTATAGTTGTTTTTACTGTGATGTGAACACTATCTTCAAGTGTTTTTCTTTTTTCTTTTTAATTTTTTTGAATGTTTATTTTATTTTTGAAAGAGAGAGAGATAGAGTGGGGTAGGAGCACAGAGAGAGGGGGAAAGAGAGAATCTCAAGTAGGCTCCATGCTGTCAGCACAAATCCAGACACGGGCTCAAACTCACGAACCATGAGATCATGACCTGAGCTGAAATCAAGAGTCGGACGCTTAACCAACCTAGGCACCCAGGCACCCCTTAAAGGTTTTATTTTTAAGTAATCTCTTACCCAACATGAGGCTTGAACTCACAACCCCAAGATCAAAAGTCCCACACTCTACCAATTGAGCCAGACAGGCACCCTGCCTCTTTTCCTTTTATAGTGGTTAGATTCATCTGGTATCTAATGTTTTCTTCTTCTCAATAAGCTCATGTTCCCTGGATTAGTAGTAACTCCATACAGCTCTGAAAAGAGGCAATCTCATTAGCTTATAACACAACAACATTAAAAGCCTAGACAGAGTGAAAGCCCAAGAGTGGCTGGTCAGGTTTCACTTGTTTTTGTCAGTTTCTCCCAAAAATTATGTGAATTCTTCAAATCAGTACCTCACATTCAATTCTGTAGTTTCTCTAGGGGTGATTTTGGGGAGAGATCCCATAGCCTGGGATATTTTGCCATTTCATCAGAAACTACAAAAATATGATTTCTTTGTTACTTTTTTGTACATTTGAAGCAACCTGTCCTTTTACAGTTATTTTAACCCATGTACCTTTTTGTGTATGTTTCTCTTGCTCCACTAAATCTCTGAGAGGAAAATCACTAACCATTGATTATCCAATTATTGCCATGTATTTAATATCCAATTATTGTCATATACTTAATATCAGATAAATTAAAAGCCTCCTTGCCTTTGTGTATTACTTTGCAAACATTTTCCAGAGGCTAGTACCTCTATCCCTAGCTCACAGTTCAGGAAATAAGAAGGGGAGGCAGACAAGTAGTTTGCCCAAGGACATGGATAGTCCATTAATAAACATGAGAGAAGCATTCAGTCAGTCTTACCGGCACTCAAACAAATTCATATTAAAGTCGGTCACCATTTTTCCTCTACTAAATTATCATGAGACAACAGAGCGTGAATGAAAGCGCTAATGCTAGACGCAGACTTGCTATCTTAAAAATCCCATTTCTGCTCATTTTCTAGCTGTGTTCCCTTGGATAAGTTTTAACTTCTCTTTGCCTCTCTCTTCTACATTTGTAAAAGGGAGATAATAGCAGCACCTACCCCCTAAGGTTGATACGAGGATTCAATGAAATATGTATGTTAAAGCACTTAGAGCAGCACATGGCATATAGTGAGCTCTATAAGTCTACTGTTTATTATTAGCAAAAAAACCAATGTATTCATTTGCTGGGACTAGGATAACAAAGTACCACACACTGGGTGGCTTAAATGACAGAAATATATTGTCTATCAGTCCTAGAGGCTAGGAGTCCAAAATTTAGGTGTTGGCAGGGTTGACTAAACCTTCGGTCTATGAAAGAAGGATCTGTTCCAGGTCTTTCTCCATGGCTTGTAGATGGCCATGTTCATGGTTACATGGTGTTCTCCCTGTATCTTCACATCAGCTTCCTTCTGTGCATTGTCTGTGCACAAAATTCCTCATCTTATAAGGATACTGGTCAAATTGGATTAAAGCCCAGGCTGATGCCCTTATTTTAACGTGATTAACTTTTTTAAAAAAAATTTGTTTTTACATTTATTTATTTTTGAGAGACAAAGACAGAGCACAAGTGGGGGAGGGGCAGAGAGAGAAGGAGACACAGAATCCAAAGCAGGTTCCAGACTCTGAGGTGTCAGCACAGAGCCTAATGCAGGGCTCGAACTCACAAACTGAAATCATGACCTGAGCCAAAGTCAGATGCTTAATCGACTAAGCCACCCAGGTGCCCCAAATGTGATTAACTTTTTAAATTCCTGTGTGCAAATAAAGTCACATTCTGATGTACTGGGGTTAAGATTTCAACATATGAATTTGGGCATTTACACAATTCAATCCATAGCAAACAATAACAAATAATAGATTTTAGTTTTGAGAGATATTCAGATACTACTGATGGCATTGCAAATTAACTCATTCTTCTTCAAAAGCAACTTGGAGAGAGAGAGAGATCCACATATATTTCATGAGATACAAAATATTCACATGTTTTTGTTCATAAATGTATTCCATTTCTGGGAATCTAGTCTATGAAATAACCTAAAACACAAAAAGTCCATATTACATGATACTGATCATAACTTTGCTTATAATCACAGAAAAGAATAAAATAATTATGTCTAAGAGGAAATGTTTAAATTGACTTCATTTGTTTTGTTTTGATGTTTATTTGAGAGAGAGAGTGTGTGTGTGTATGAGAGGGGGAGGGGCAGACAGAGGAGGAGAGAATCCCCACATGGGACTTGATCCCATGAACTGTGAGATCAGATGAACTGTTGAGATCCCATGAACTGTGGATCACTGAGCTACCCAGGCGCCCCTCTTTACATTTACTTGAATGAAAAATTCAATAATTTGTAATGATTATAATTTTTATAATTTGTGTAATATTATTTGAATATTAAGAACTATATGGGTGTTGAATCTAACACATGAAAAATAGTTGGATTTATTTATGAAAATATTACTATTCTGTGAAAAGATTAGAAAGGAGTACATAAATGTAATGGTTTTTGTTAGGGTAATAGGATTATGGACTCTTGTTGCTCTTAAACACTATTGTTTTTACTGTAAAATGATCATCTTTTTAAGTGATCTATTTCAGCTATTTCAGATAACTCACTAAGTCATTGGCAAATTTTGACGTAAACTCAAAAACTTATATTCCTTCTTGCAGGTTTTAAATTACATTTAAAAAAAAATTTTTTTAACGTTTATTTATTTTTTAGACAGAGAGAGACAGAGCATGAATGGGGGAGGAGCAGAGAGAGAGGGAGAGGAAGCAGGCTCCAGGCTCTGAGCCATCAGCCCAGAGCCCGCCGCGGGGCTCGAACTCACGGACCGCGAGATCGTGACCTGAGCTGAAGTCGGACGCTTAACCGACTGCACCACCCAGGCGCCCCTAAATTACATTTTAAACAGTAGTTAGGGACGCCTGGGTGGCTCAGTCAGTTAAGCATCCAACTTTGGCTCGGGTCCTGGCCCATATCGGGTGAGTTTAAGCCCCATATCAGGTGAGCTGGAGCCCTGCTTCGGGATTCTCTCTCTCTCCCTCTCTCTCTGCCCCTTGTGGGATTCTCTCTCCCTCTCTGCCCCTCACTCACTCAAGCTCTCTCAAAAAAAAAAAAAAAAATAGTTAAAACCTCATTTAGTTAATTTATTGTTTGTGGTGGTAACATACAAATTGTATACATGATTGAACTGGTAAAAATCACTGATACTTTTTTATCTTTCAGGACACTAAATAGATATAGATTTTATACTTAAAAGAACATTTTTTGTGATATCTCTGAATTATTTTAATTTTTAGATTTAATTGTAAAACATTCCAGTTAGAGAAAAATATAAATTACACCTTGAAACCTAAAAATAAAATTAGACAGATATTAACATTTGATCATATTTTCTTCAGATCTTTCTGTTTTGTGTTGAAAATAAACCATCAGAATTGTATGTAGAGCTTCATCTCTCTCTCTCTTCCCTCCCTCTCTATAATTAATGACTATGCTAGAATCAGGGTTTATTATTTCCATTTATGTTTTGAATTTTATGAGTTTGTGTTTGAGTATGTGTAAATTACATATGTATTATGTAGTATATATTCAGTATATTATATAGTATGTATTCAGTATATTATACATTATATATGTATTCAGACTATAATATATACACATAACTGTATGTTTTAAATATTATCATATTAGACATAGTCATATAGACCTATATGATTATATATATTAGTACTGTCTATATTTTAAACTTTTAAGAAAAGGTATCTTATGCATATCCTTTTGCAACTTGTTTGCTCAATCATTTTGTTTTGGGGTTTTGCACATTATGATTCATGTAAATCTAGTTCATTAATTTGAAATGGTATAGAGAGTTTTACACTGTATGAATAAACCACAGTGTTTATTCACTTCTCTGCTTAGCAGTTATTTATTTTCTTGCTAATACAGTGTTGCATTGAATATCCTTGTGCGTACCTTCATATGCACATGGGTAAGGATTTCTCTAAAGTATGTGTCTAGAAGTGAAACTACTCTATGGTAGAACATACACGTCTTCAGCTTTTAAGGCATTAGCACAGTCCTCTCCAGAGTAGTTATCCTAGTTTGTTGTATTCCTTTCAGATTTTATAAATGTTTTATTTTGCTTTTCTAGGCTTCAGTATAACTGCAGGTGTTGACGAAGAAACAGGATTTGTTTATGGAGGAAATCGCTTAAATTGCGGCACATGGATGGATAAAATGGGAGAAAGTGACAGAGCCAGAAACAGAGGAATCCCAGCCACTCCAAGGTAGTATTTATTTGTATTGTGCATATATAATTTTACCCTTTTTAAAACCACATACTTATGGAATCTTTTATTCTATTAACCACGAAGTCTTCATATTAAATCGGTCAAAATCTCCCTCCCTTCATCCACTTCCTCCTCTCCCACAGCACACACACACAGCTCTCTTGTTACAAGTCATCAAGGAAAGCTGTTCTTTTCAGGGAGTTCTTGTGGGGTGATTCCCCACAAGCACCTCAAAGGAGTGATTCATTATTATTATGATTCGTTATCCCTGTGGTTAAGATCTTAACCTAAAATGCTTTCATTGTAAACATTTCATTATGCCCATCTTTCATGCATATAGAAAACACCCCATTACCCAGTCCTTTTTGAAATACTTTTAATTTCTGAACCTTTTATCCTCCTAAATTTTTTCGTCTTTTCTCCCATTATTTCTTTTTATGGTTTTAAATGCTTAATATAGTATCAAGTCTGAGAAACTCTTTTCTTATTCTAAATTTTATCGTCAGTCAGAACTGTGAAAAAATCATTTAATTATAGCTGTTGTTATATGCTTTGTGAATTCTTTTTAAAGCATGTTTATTTCGGTACGTTATTAGGTCTCATACTTCCCTTTCATTTTCCTTAAAAATGAGCTTTCAGGGGCACTTGGGTGGCTCAGTCGGTTGAGCATCCAACTCTTGATTTCAGCTTAGGTCATGATCCCAAAGTCACAAGCCCCGCTTCGGGCTCTGTGCTGGGCATGGAGCCTGCTTAAGATTCTCTCCCTCCTCCCTCTGCCCTGTTCCCCAACTTGTGCTCGCTTTCTCTCTCTCTCTCTCTCTCTCTCTAACTCTCTAAAAAAAAACAAAAAACAAAAAAAACCACACTTTCAAATTACTAATTATACTTTCCCTGGCTTTCTCCAGTCCTTCTATCCCATGTTTTCTGTCTTTGGTACTCTGTTTCAATATTCTCTGATGCATTCCCTACCTTTTCCAGCTGCCATCGTCTTTAACTCCATAATCACCATTCCACTTCACGGAACTTTTTTTAATTGTTAAGTAGGTAAGAAATGGCAAAATAATTAGTGGAGAGATTTCTTATGTATGCATTATACATTTCAATAAAGTGAGGGGCTTTTCATAGTCGTTTTTATAACATATTAATTATACAATTCATCAGAATTATTTATTGAATGCCATTTAAGTAGTGCTTAAATGACTCCAACCCACAGAGTAAAATTTATTTTAATTTTAGAGATGGGTCTGCTGTGGAAATTGTGGGCCTGAGTAAATCTACCGTCCGTTGGTTGCTGCAATTATCCAAAAAAAGAATTTTCCCTTATCATGAAGTCACCATAAGAAGACATGGTAAGCTGTGCATTTTATTTAAAAAGAAACTTCAAATGTACAGTCTATACTCTTAATCTACATAATCATCATTTGACTCAATGAGCTAATATTAGAAAACTCTTAAGATTAAGAGGAAAGAAAGAACATTAATTTCCTACTATGAAATTGTAACAAACCTGGTTACTAACCATATTTTTATAGCAACTTTGAACTGAGATATGAAAAACATCATAGTTAATTGCCTTATTATGCTTTCTTTTCCTTAATGTGACTGTGAGCAAGTTGCATTTTTGTGAACACTTATGAAATCTTTACATCTCTTTTTCTAGAGCTATCTGTCCAAAAGAAATATAATTTTAAATTTTCTAATACTCACATTAAAGTAAAATAAAAAGAAACAGGTGAAACTAATTATGATAATATACATTATTAACTCAATATGTGCTAAATATTATTTCAACATGTAATAAGCATGAAATTATTCATGAGCCATTTTACATTCTTTTGTGGGGAGAGTATTTTCTGTGAAATCCAGTGTATATTTACACTTCTGGCACTTCTCAATTCAGAGTAGCCTCATTCCAAGCGCACCATAAATGTAACTTTATCAAACACGTTAAGAGTGATACAAAGACAAATCAGGGATCATTTACTGGAGTCTAATTCTTTTTGGTAATATAACAAAAGATAATTTTAATTTCAAGCTAGAGTCCTTCAAAAGACCCTGACAGTTATAAGAAGTGGGTAATTTATTGCCTAAATATTACTCTTTGGCTGTAACTAAATGTATGGATTTCTTTGAATGCTTAAAAACTGCCAAGTCTTTTATCAAAAGACCCTGACAGTTGTAAGAAGTGGGTAATTTATTGCCTAAATATTACTCTTTGGCTGTAACTAAATGTATGGATTTCTTTGAATGCTTAAAAACTGCCAAATCTTTTATCATGTTTCAGGAAAGGTTGTGACAATCTCATACGATGAGTGGAACAGAAAAATACAAGACAACTTCGAAAAGCTATTTTATGTGTCAGAAGACCCTTCAGATTCTAATGAAAAGCATCCTAATCTGGTTCACAAACGTGGGATATACAAAGATAGCTATGGAGCTTCAAGCCCGTGGTGTGACTATCAGCTCAGACCTAATTTCACCATAGCAATGGTTGTAGTAAGTGAATTGCTACTTTCAAATTTCAAAAACATTGTGGTAGAGTGTATTTAGTTCTTTATTCCCATTTGTTTTCAAATTCATGTAGTTGCCAAAAAGTATATTGTTTACTAGCTAGTTTTATACCACCCTTAACCTATGATATTCGGTATCAAAAAACAGAAAATAATAGATGATGACTAATGGAGTGCTTACCAATGTTTTTCTTATCATAGCACACATAAAAAATAACGATATTTATACAGTACATTGGTCTAAATTGATTAGGTTGATCATGCCAGATCCAACTGCTTCAGTTAGCCCCAGGCCCCACCCAACTTGAAAGCTGATGGCATCCATATTTGGGCACACCTGTGCTGTGACCAGTGAGTGCCTCAGCATACAAACTGAAAAGATCTAGACTGGTGAACTAATGAAAGTTGCTTCAACTCATATTCTGTTTCCTTGTTGTATTGCTGCAATTCACTCTAGAATTCTAGACTCTACTTTACCTCTTAGTCTAAAAATAAACTGTAAGAACAGTAAAATAGAGACGGTATGTGTTCCTCCATGACTACATAGCTGTTTCCATCTTGTCAAAAAAAGCACTAAACATGGAACTATAAATTATAGTAGAATAAAAGCTGCAAAAAAAGAATAAAAAATGCAAAGGTACATAAAGATAGCTTCTACTCAATGTGCATTTGATTTCATTTAACCATTACAATAAATAGAGATTCTTAGCCACCAGTGTTTTCTCTCCTCCATATCATAAGTACATTTACTTGTGCTTTTAGAGTGTAAGTCATTCTGTATTTTACTATGACCCCAAAAGCAAAAAAATGACTACCAGATATACTTAAAGGAAGCTATTGCAAACATCCTGAAAAATGAATTAGATGGGTTTAAGTGTGTTCTGCCTTCATTGTAGCTGAGGCAGCTTCCTTTTGGAGCTCATAACTTTCTTAAAATGACACAAGGAAATAATCACATCTAACAGCTTTGCTCACTTCTAAGGCCAAGAGCAGCGCACCCACATCAGCCCCATAGCATTAGATCCGGTTAAGCTTCTGCACTTGAAATGAGTTCTGACGCACACTGTATTTTTAAACCGTTTTCATTTCTGAGTTTATGAATAGTTTATGTTCCACTGTGGGTGGAAACTAATTCTTTTGTGATCTTAAAAAGTTTGAATATTCACTTTTGATATTCATTAGGCCCCTGAGCTCTTTACTGCAGAAAAAGCATGGAAAGCTTTGGAGATTGCAGAAAAAAAATTGCTTGGTCCCCTTGGCATGAAAACTTTGGATCCAGAGTAAGTTGGAGTATAAATATTAAGAATATTATTCATATTATATTTAATATATAATTATATTTATATTTAATCTTGGCATGAAAACTTTGGAACCCCAAGTACGTTGGAGTGTAAGTATTAAGAATGTTGTTGTTGGGGCGCCTGGGTGGCTCAGTCAGTTGAGCATCCGACTTCGGCTCAGGTCATGATCTCACAGCTTGTGAATTCGAGCCCTGCGTCAGGCTCTGTGCTGACAGCCCAGAGCCTGGAGCCCGCTTTGGATTCTGTGCCACCCTCTCTCTGTCGCAACCCACTCGCATTCTGTCTCTGTCTCTCTCAAAAATAAAAAAACGTTAAAAAAAAAAAAAAAGAATGTTGTTGTTGATGTTTATATTGCATCAACCATAATTTTTTTGCTTGTCAGTAAACTCTAAAATTGCATTCAAACTGAGTTTTTAAGAACACCATCTGTATCTTCATTAAACATCAGTGTTCACAATGCTTGTCCTATATTTAATAATCAATAAGTTTTATGTTTATAAAACTAATATGTCATGAATATTTCCTAATGTTTACTTTTTCTGATTGTAAAAGTAATACATGATTATTGTGAACATTGGAAGTATAGACA
Organism: Panthera uncia; assembly: GCF_023721935.1. Classification (NCBI taxonomy): domain Eukaryota; kingdom Metazoa; phylum Chordata; class Mammalia; order Carnivora; family Felidae; genus Panthera; species Panthera uncia. The sequence goes on along the minus strand of NW_026057585.1, from coordinate 20,986,788 downwards.
TATTGTCTCCTCAAAGACAGTCTTTAAAATTTTCCAAGTTATTACCCCTAGCAGTTCCCTCCATATTTCTTTTTTTTTTTAATTTTTGATTATTTATTTTGAGAGAGAGAGAGCAAGTGTGAGTGGTGGAGGGGCAGAGAGAGAGAATCCCAAGCAGGCTCTGCATTGTCAGCACAGAGCCCAACTCGGGGCTCGATCTCACAAACTGCAAAATCATGACCTGAGCCGAAATCAGGAGTCAGACATTCAACCGACTGAGCCACCCAGGCATCCCTGCTCCCATATTACTAAATAATGTGTGGATGCAGTTGTTTCTTGATTTTTTTATTTAAAAAAAATTTTTTTTTAACATTTATTTATTATTGAGAGACACAGAACATGAGCAGGGGAGAGGCCAAGAGATGGAGATACACAGCATCTGAAACAGGCTCCAGGCTCTGAGCTGTCAGCACAGAGCCCGACACGGGGCTCAAACTCACAAACTGCAAGATCATGACCTGAGCCAAAGTCGGATGCTTAACCGACTGAGCCACCCAGGTGCCCCTGTTTCTTGATTTTTTTTTTAAATATTAGACACTATTTGGTTATTTCTTGTGTTGACAGATGAGGATTTAACTCTATCCTCACCACTAACCATTTCCATCCTTTCTGTGTAATTACCCCACTATTTTTATTTTAACCAATAACCGATTTTGTTTTTACTTTATGATTATGTGTTTATGCCATTTTACGTTTCTTTTCTTTTCCAACTTTTGTTTCTTCTTGAGTTTCTAATGACCTCCCTGTTTGTCTTCTGCGATTTTCCTTTAATGTTTGATGCCCAACATTAATTTGCTTTCTATATCAATAGGTGACAGAGTTCCATTTCTATATAATACCCTCTCCTTTGTAGAATTTTCCTAATTTACTATGTACTCCTTTCAATCTTGAGATGCAGACTTTTTGTGTGTATGCTTATCCATGTTCTGAAGTGTTCTCCACATTTTCAGACGTGTTACAAACCAATGATCAAGACTAAAACCCACAGTTAAAGCCTACTCATTTGAAATAAGTAAATAAATAAATAAGCTTACTCAGGTGGCAAGTTCTCTCACTAAAAGAAAAGAAAAGTAATAATTAAACTGAGTATAGATAACTATCTTGTATTATCTGTCACAATAAGCTTGTAATACTTCGTTTAGTTTATAACTGTGTATAAATTTTCTGTGTCCATTTGGTTACTATTTGTAATGATAATGTACTAATTTTAATTACTTTTTAAGTAACTTACTGGAGAAGTTTAAAAAACAATCTTTCCAGGGTACCTGGGTGGCTCATCGGTTAAGTGTCAGACTTCATCTCATGTCATGATCTCTCACTCTGTGAGTTCGAGCCCCACATTGGGCTCTGTGCTGACAGCTCAGAGCTTGGAACCTGGTTCGGATTTTGTGTCTCCCTCCCTTTCTGCCCCTACCCCACTCATGCTCTATCCCCCCCCCTCAAAAATAAATAATTGTTAAAAAAATTTTTTAAAAACAATCTTTCCAATATATAATATTTATATTTAATAAAATCTCTTTAATGTTTGTTAATTTATTTTGTATATATTTTAATTATAATAAGTATATTAGAAGCTTAGTGAAATAATTGAATTTAACCAATATTTAGTGTTAGACTAACTCCTTGAAGGCAAGATACCTGAATACTTTATATTTTTTTGTATTAGCCAGTAAGTATTTGTTAATCATTCCCTCACACAGTATTAAAGTATTCCGGGGGTGCCTGGCTGGGCTTAATCAGTAGAGAATGTGACTCTTGATCTTGGGATTGTGAGTTCAAGCCCCATGGTGAGCAGAGAGTTTACTTAAAAATAAATAAATAAACAAACAAATAAATCTTTTAAAATGAGTTGTAAAAAAAAGACATTCTGAGCCCAGTATATACTAATCTAAGGTTAATAGATTTGGAAGACAAAATAACTTGATTATTTCTTTTACCTCTGCTATTGAAAAATCTTTCTTATGTAATGTCTGATCTTTTTCTAACCTAAATTTCAATAATTTTGCAGTGATATGGTTTACTGTGGTATTTATGACAACGCCTTAGACAATGACAACTACAATCTTGCTAAAGGTTTCAATTATCACCAAGGACCTGTAAGAATTTCATTTCTCTTTTCAGAATTTTCAGCTTAAGTTATTTTTCAAATAACTTTATAAATATTCACAGCTCTTTTTTTTTTTTCCTTTACTTTTAAATCATCTTTTTTAGGAGTGGCTATGGCCCGTTGGCTATTTTCTTCGTGCAAAATTATATTTTTCCAAATTGATGGGTCCAGAGGCTAATGCAAAGACTGTGTTTTTGGTTAAAAATGTTCTTTCCCGGCATTATGTTCATCTTGAGAGGTAAGTTGTTGGGCAGCATGTAATTCCCATAACAGTATTTAGTCAATTTATTAGATATTAGGTAAATAACAGCTCCTAGAATTAGTTTCTGTATACTCTAGGTACCCCAATGAAATCTGAAAGCTTTACTCTTATTTAACATGACAAATTCAATGATGTAATTTCACCTTCTTTTAATTATTTTAGGTTGTTATTTATTTTGATTTGAAGACTTGATAGTGTATGATTTATACATGTCAAATAGTCTGATTTTTTAAATTTCATGGATATTTTTGGGTATGGTTAGAACAGAATAAATAAAAAAACTAAAAGTTCTCAGCCTGGGCATTTTGAGTTAGCTGATTTAAAGATTTATGTGGTTGCCAGAGGGGAGGTAGGTGGAGGGATGGGTGAAATAGATAAAGAGAATTAGAGTACACTTATCCTCATGAGCACCCAAGAAATGTATAGAATTTCTGGGTCATTATGTTGTACACCTGAAACTAATGTAACACTGTATGTTAAAACTTTTTAAATTTAGAATAATTTGAAAAAATAAATAAAATCAGAATAACTTAAAATAAAAAAAATAAAGATATATCAATAAATAATTTTCAGAAATGCTTTATTATAGGGGCACCTGGGTGGCTCAGTTGGTTAAGCATTTGACTCTTGATTTTGGCTCAGGTCATGCTCTCATGGTTCATGGGATCGAGCCCCGTGTCAGGCTCTGCACTGACAGATTCTCTCTTCCCTCTTTCTCTGCCTCTCCTTCTCTCTCTGCCCCTCCTTCTGTCTCTCTTGATAAATAAGTAAACATGTTTTTATATTTATTATACTTCTATACTTATTACAATTAAAGTATCAAGGTTGGTCTTTTGACTGTTATCTCAAACCCATTTGTCACCTCCTTTGTCCGAATTATTGGAGATAAATAGTGTCAGAGTTATGTGTCTTTATAAGATGATACAAAGATAGTTGAAAGCTAGCTTAATTTCCCAAATTCTAGATTAAACCTAAATACAGGCATGCCTCAGAGATGGTGTGGGTTCAGTTACAGACCACCTCAATAAAGCAAAAATCACAATAAAGGAAGTCAAATGAATTTTTTGGTTTCCCAGTGAATGTCAAAGTTACATTTATACTGTACAGTAGTCATTAAATATGCAATAACATAATGTCTAAAAAAAACAATGTACATACCTTAAGTTAAAAATATTTTATTGGGGCACCTGGGTGGCTCAGTCGGTTAAGCGTCCAACTTCAGCTCAGGTCATGATCTTGCAGTCCATGAGTTCAAGCCCCGCATCAGAATCTGTGCTGACAGCTCAGAGCCTGAAGCGTGTTTCAGATTCTGTGTCTCCCTCTGTCTCTCTCTGCCCCTCCCTCCCTCATGCTCTGTCTCTCTGTCTCTGAGAAATGAATAAACCTTAAAAAAATTTTTAAAAAAATTTATTGCTGGGGTGCCTGGGTGGCTCAGTCAGTTAAGCATCTGACTTCGGCTCAAGTCATGATCTCACGGTTCAGTTCATGAGTTTGAGCCCCGTGTCAGGCTCTGTGCTGACAACTCAAAGCCTGGAGCCTGCTTCAGATTCTGTCTTTCCCTCTCTGCCCCTCCCCCACTCTCTCTCACTCTCAAAAATAAACGTTAAAAAAAATTAATATTTTATTGCTAAAATATGCTGATTATCATCTAAGCTTTCAGCAAGTCATAATCACTGACCACAGATCACCATAACAAATACAAGAATAATGAATAAGTTTGAAATATTGTGTGACATACCGAAATGTTACACAGATACCAAGTGAGCAAATGCTGTTGGAAAAAACGGTACCAGTAGACTTGCTTGATGCTGGGTTGCCACAAACCTTCAATTTGTAAAAAACAGTGTCTACAAAGTGCGGTAAAGCAAAGTTCAGTAAAACAAGGTATGGCTGTATATATACAGCTTATTGCTTCATAATTATTATGCATAAACAACATTAATGTTCTCTCCTTTATTACAAGAGCATGAGGGACTTCCATCATCACCATGAATGTCGTGTCAAGCTTTCTTTTTTTTCAGTTTGTTTTTATTAGCTTGGATGTAGTCACAGAAAACCCAATCCTGCCAGAGTTCTTGTACCTCATCTAGAAACTGAGACTGAATCTGTGTGATGTGAACATTCTTATATTCTATCCTTTGTTGCCCCAGTTATTGCCACAGTATTTCTCATTGTTGCCACAGTATTTCTCATTGTTTGCATCTATTTTCTCTTTTTTTTCCCCTTTTGTCCATGAAAAGTAAGAGTATCTTACACTGCGGGGATCACTCTTCTACTTTACCTGTGATCCCATCCCTCCCACCTGTGTCCTGATTTTGCTCCAGTAATTATCCTTTCTTGGTATTCCACTTGATCCTTCCTTCTTAATCTAGAAAGATCAGCCCATCCTAAAATAAAGTGCTTTCATACTGTTCCTGCCTCTAGCCCTGTCCTATCATTCTGTTTTCTTCTCAGCTCACTTCCTATAGGAGCAGCCTCAATCCTTTTGCTTTCTGACCCCTTTCCACCTTCAGTCTGGCTTTTGTTTTGCCCTCACCACTCTGTGAAGCCACTCAACAAGATTCTTTCAGGTTCTCAGATCCCATGACATCCTTTCATTTCCCTTCTTTGACACTCCTATAATATTTGAAATTGCTGCTTTCTTCTTTTCATAAAAAACCTTATGCTATCCAGGGGCACCCAGCCGGCTCAGTCAGAAGAGCATGCGACTCTTGATCTTAGGGCCATGAGTAACCTACCCTCCACACTGTGCTATCCACTACCATGGGGACTCGGCTCACCCTGCTTGCCCCAAGACATAGGTGACCTTTTGTCCTTCTTGGGCCTGACAATCCCACACTAAACCACACTTATGTGCGGATGCCCCCCTTGCACCATCTGGGCTCTGGGCCATTCCCACCCTTGGTATGAACTTCTTCATACCCTTCAGGCTCTGGCATCCCACCCTGTGCTGTTCCCGCTACCCTTATGTCCTCTCCTCCCCAGTTGTGGTCACTGACCTCCTTTGTCCCACCTAATGACTTGAGGAATGAATTTCTTTCAGAAAGGAAGAAAAAGAAGACTTCTTTATACCAGTATGTATATGTTCCATGTTCTGGTTCCACATAACAATTGTGAGCAGTATATTATTGGTTCTATTAGCTTGTTTTATTTAATTTCAATACTATATTAGTTTGCTGACTCTGCCATAACAAAGCACTACAAAGTGAAAAGCTTAAATAAGGAACTTTATTGCCTCATGGTTCTAGAGGCCAGAAGTTTGAAATCAAGGTGTTACTAGGGCCATGCTCCCTCTGAAGATGCTAGGGAAGGATCTCTCCCAGCCCTCTCTCCCAGCTTCTGGTAATTCCTTGGCTTGTGGTAGCATAACTCCAATCTTCACATGACTTTCTCTCTGTGTGCATCTCTTGGTCCAAATTTCTCTAAGGACACCAGTCAAATTGGATTGGGGGCCCATCCTATTCCAGTGTGACCTCATCTTAACTAATTACATCTGTAACAACCCCATGTCCAAATAAGTTTACATTCTGAGGTACTGAGGGTTGGGACTTCAACATATGAATTTTGAGGAGGACACAGTTCAGCCTATTACAGATACCCTGGTACCTAACTTCAGTAATTTGGCATTTTACTCGGAAGAAACTTGAACACGTGGAAGCAAGTTTCTATATTTTGTACTTCTCTGTGATGGCTTTTTAAATATGGTACATAGCTGGTGTTATTATTATTAGTTATTATCCAAACTGTCTCCATATTTACTTAAGGGAATTATGTTTCCATACTTATGAAAAATTTAATGCCTACAGAAGAGTATAATGTAACATACACTCTTCACACAGCCATGAGTTACAATGTTATAATGGTGAAACAAAACACATTCCCATAACCCAACTTTAAAAATGAAACAATACAGAATTCTGGATTTTTTAACTTTATGTTTCATGTTTAAGAGATTACACTAAAATTAAGAATAAAACTGAGGGACACCTGGGTGGCTTAGTTAGTTGAGCATCTGAGTCTTGATTTCTGCTCAGTTCATGATCTCACAGTTCATGAGATCAAGCCCCGTCGTTGGGCTCTGAGCTAACAGCTGCAGCCTGCTTGGGATTTTCTCTTTCCTCTCTGCTTCTCTCACTCTCTCTCTCTTGATCAATAAATAAATAAACATTTTTTTAAAAGAGAATAAATTTGAGGGGCACCTGGCTGGCTCAGTTCCAAGACCATGCAGCTCTTGATCTCAAGGTTGTAAGTTCAAGCCCCATGTTGGGTGTAGAGATTACTTAAATAAATAAATAAAGTTAAAAAAAGAAAAAAGAAGAAGAAATTTGATATGGAAACAATACTGTGTTCTGATAATAAGACCTGATAATTAGTTAACCTCTCTAAACCTCTTACCTGCTCTGTGAATACGGATGATTATGGTTCTTGCCTTTCAGGGTTGCTGTGAGCATTAAATGAGATAATGTACATAAGTCACTTAGTATTAGAACATAATAAATACTAACTGTATTAGTAGAATGAGAGATTAGTATAGAAATTCATATTGGTTTGTTTTTGTTTTTTGTTTTTTTTTTTGAGAGAGAGAGAGAATGCAAGCAGGGGAGAGGGGCAGAGGGAGAGAGAGAATCAGTCTTAAGCAGGCTCCTTGCTCAGTGCAAGCCAGATGCAGGGCTCGATCCCACAACTCTGGCATCGTGACCTGAGCCAAACTCAAGAATTGGATGCTCAACCGACTGAGCCACCCAGGTGCCACCAGATTTGTTTTTAATTGGCACTATTTTCCTAGTCATAGCTCTCAGCGTTTCGTCATTATTCTATATTAGTTTTATAATTTTGTCAAAATCTACATAATTACAATTTGAATTTCATAAACTTAATTTGAAAGTACTAAAATTAGACCTGAGAGGATATTTGTCACTCTGTATATGCTTAGAATGATAGTTTCTTCTGTTTTCTTTTTTTAATGTTTATTTTTGAGAGAGAGAGAGTGGGAAAGGTGCTGAGGGGGGGGGGTACAGAGGATCTGAAGCAGGCTCTGCACTGACAGCAATGAGCCCCATATGGGGCTCAAACTCACCAACCATGAGATCATGACCTGAGCCGAAGTCAGGCACTCAACCAACTGAGCCACCCAGGCACCCCCTGTTTTTAATACATAAAAGGAATCCTTTGTGTTTGAAGGTCTTAAATCCCAAACACTGAATATCAAAGAATAATTTTAATCTAAATTCTTTATACATAGATCTTTAGGATATCCTGTTTTATTTTGTAGCAAATGACTATATATGATTGTTTTTCTGTACTAGCAAGGAAAACCACCAAGTTATTGCCTATTTTGTTAATCCAGACAAGATGTGTTAGATTGTATCTCATAAAATGTCTTTTCTTTCTTTAAGATCCCCTTGGAAAGGACTTCCTGAACTGACCAATGAGAATGGCCAATACTGTCCTTTCAGCTGTGAAACACAAGCCTGGTCAATTGCTACTATTCTCGAAACGCTTTATGACTTATAGCTGATTCATGGATATGTATGAAGTATGCAATTACTTGTATTATGGAATGCAAGGTCAAATATAATATAAAGGGTTTATATGCACAGGCTGAAGTTATTTTAAAAATCTAATTTATATAATAATGATGCCCAATTAGGTAAGACTTTAAAAACAGTGATTTGTCTTTTTCTTTTCTTTTGTTTTGTTTTTAATGTACAGAGAGGTAGCTTTTGATTTGAATCAGGAAGAAAAACTATCATTACCAATGGGATGTTCTTTTGAATTCATGAAGTATTCCTTAATTGCCTAGAAATAAATAAGAGTTTGAAGTCCAGAGTTTGAAACAGAAAAGTTATGTAATCTTCCACTTGTACATAAGTGAAAATGAAGTATTAGAATGTAATAATGAAAGAAATGGAAAAGTATCTTCAAATTGTGGTATATATTTTCTTCAGTAATAATACATATTGATTATGCTGTGGTTAACTAATGTTCTCACCTTTTACTATATTATTCCTAGCACCTTCTACACTGCATTTGATAAATATTAACTGAATATTGACTCATGGAGTTGTCTACCTACACTGTTATGTTCAGAAAGGATGTTCAGAACACAGATGTTCACTGTGTGTGTTTTTTTTTCACTAGAATACTAATATGTTTTTAATATAATGAATGTCATAATTTGCTTATGTTAATGATGCACAGGATATATGAAAAAACACAAGCATTTAAGAATTTATTTCCTAAAAATAGTTTTGTAAAATTAATCTTGAGTACGAGTTTCCTACTATGAGATGGTTCACATTCTCAAAATGCACATTGTTGGGCATATTTATGAGAACTTTAAAGAAAAACATGCTATATTAATTTTCTAAAACTTAACAATTATTTTTAGTTTGTGTGCAAAAGTGTATTGATAGATCATAGCAGATACTAGTTTCCTATTAACTAAAACCTACATTGACAAGTTTAGCACTGAGAAAAATCTTGGTATAATAAAAATATAGATATGAATTTAGTAGTTCTCTTGAATTCAATAGAATCATTTGAAAAGTTTTTCATGACCTTAAATCCAAAAAGTCATAAAAGGAAAAAAGGTTTTTAACATTCATATGAGTTAATATTTTTGAATAATACTTATTCTCTAGATGGATTTTTTTTATTGTTTACTATTTTTGTCTCAAGAAAACACTTAAATCAGATCGTTATACTTTTAGTTGAAAGAAAATAGTTGCAAAAATCCTTTCATCGCTATTTAATATTATTCAGTGGTATATTTATAGCTAATAAAATAATGGTACAGTAATACTTTTCTCAGTTAAAGATAACGTACCCAACCATCTTAAGTATGATTAAGAAATAAAAATAAGAAAAGTAAACTAAAACTTTTAGGTAGTAAAAATCTATGAATACAGAAGATATCAAATACCCATGCTTAAAAGCTCATGTAACTTAATGTATACTGCACAGTCTTCTTCAAAATGGACTGTACTTTAGAAATAGTTTTAACTAGGGGCGCCTGGGTGGCTCAGTTGGTTGAACATCCAACTTCAGCTCAGGTCATGATCTCGCAGTTTGTGGAGTTCAAGCTCCATGTCCGACTCCATGCTGACAGCTCAGAGCCTGGAGCCTGCTTGGGATTCTGTGTCTCCCACTCTCTCTGCCCCTCCCCTGCTCACACTCTATCTCTCTCAAAAATAAATAAACATTAAAAATTAAAAGAAAAAGAAATAGTTTTAACTAGCTTGCTTTTTTGGTTTCCCAACCTAAAGCAGATTAAATCCTAGAAATTTAAGGAGAGTTGTGATATTAATCTGATCGCTGTCTTTAAATACATTCGTTTCCAAGTTTCCCTTCCTTCTTCATTGCTCAATATATAACTTTCTCTAAGCTTTGCAGTTAAAAGGAATGACATTCCTTGAGAGAGAAAACCATTAGTTATCAAAGGTTGATGCAGTTATGTTGCTCTACTTTAACTTCTATATTAAAGATAGTAAGAAAAATAACCGAAAACCAATGTATTTAATAAAAGCAAGAAGTAATAGTTGACAATTAAATAGGATGAATGGATGGATGGATGGATGGATGGATAGATGGATGGATAGGTAGGTAGGTAGGTAGGTAGGTAGGTAGATAGATAGATAGATAAACAAGTTGAGAACTTCTAAAACATAACCATACTGGGTTGTAAGGCAATTCCCCACCTCAGTAATTTTTAAGGATATCATGTTGTACTAGAAAATTAAGTGGTTGATATTCTAATAAGGAATATTAGGGAAAGAACATTGTGATAATGTGCATGATCTTTTTTAAAGTTTAAGAAGGCATGTTAGACATTATTTCATCAAAGGTAGTTAAAATAATGGTTTTAGACTTTAGAGGCATAAATGTCATTTCACTAAAGAACATCTAAATAGAATGCTTCATTCCTGAATGATGTTGGATGATGTACCATTATATTATGTTTCGGTAATGGTTCTATGCCTTGGTTCCTCACTAATCCAGATCAATCTTACTCTTTAACATGAGACGTAAGTTTGCCAGTAGAGCCAGTATGCTGTGATAATTTAATGTTTCAAGGATAGTTGAGGAAACATTAGACCTGTCATCGTATCTGTGGACAATAAAACCTATGTGAATTGTAATCCATTTCTGATATGTCTTCAACTGCTACATCTAGTAAGAAATGTCATTTTTATGTCTGTGTGCCAAGAAAATAAAAATATTTTCTAAAGGACTATATTTTACTTTCATTCCATTATTTACCAGTTAACTGATCTTTTGATGCCACTACCATTTATTCAGGGCTTGCTTATTTTGGGTATTTATTTTTGGGTGTTTATTTTTTGCAGGATGTATGAGGGCAGAAAGAAAAAGAAGAATTTTAGGCTGTTTGGCAATGTATTTAATTAGCCAAGTTGAAATTAGGAGCAAAGCATACTTATTTTAAAATTTTGTTTTACTTAATTCTAAGAGACAGAGCATACACAGGGGAGGGAGCAGAGGGAGAGGGAGACACAGAATCTGAAGCAGGCTCCAGGCTCTGAGCTGTCAGCACAGAGTGTGATGTGGGGCTCGAACTCACAAACTGTGAGATCATGACCTGAGCTGAAGTCAGGCACTTAACCGACTGAGCCACCCAGGAGCCCCAAAACACACTCTTGATACATAATTAGATTGGTTAGCAACTATACACTTTCCTGGTACTTCTTGAAACCTTTTACTCTACCATGAACTTTTTATTTACCTTTCATCAACTTGCTAAAAGGCAAATACCGTAGGCTAGGATTGATATAATGTAGATGTGTGCTTCCTGTAGTGGCCAGAAAGATTGTTTCACTTTTAACTATAATATAAGAATAACACCCAGTGGGGTGCCTGGGGTGGCTCAGTCAGTTAAGCGTCTTGACTTTGGCTCAGGTCGTAAGAGTTTGAGCCCACATCAGGCTCTGTGCTGACGGCTCAGATCCTGGAGCCTGCTTCGGATTCTGTGTCTCCCTCTCTCTGTTTCAGCCCTGCTCATGCGCTGTCTCTGTCTCTCTCAAAAATAAATAAACATTAAAATTTTTTTAAAAAAGAATAACATCTAGTGACCAAAGTTGATCCATTTAGTCTTTGCCTTAATTACTTCATTTTTCCTGCAAATATATCTCTTTATCTTCAGATAAAAAATTATATAGAAATCCAAACTTCTATCAAACAGTTTTTATGAATGAATTTGTCAAACTGATCAATGTGCCAAAATAATAAACTGAAGCACATTCTTTAGTTTGTTTCTTTTTCCATTTGTATTAGCCTTGAACTATTAAGGAATACTGATACTTTATCATTTTGGCTACAGTTTTTTCTTAATATTTTCCTTGGTTTTTTTTGTTGTTTTTTTTTTTTGGTTAAAAGTATTTTGTTTAACTTACAAAAAGCATTTGATTTTTCTTTAATCAAGTCTTTTCATGTTTATCTTTGTGAACTCTTCAATGTCTTCAAAATTTAATCAACTTCATTTAATAATTTAATAAGCTTTTTCTTCTGATTTAATATTTAGTGTTTTATAGCAGTGTCCAGGAATGAGGTGAGACATTACTTGGGTTTTTTCCAAATTGTTATATTCCACACTCATGAATTGAATATGACTGGTAGTGATTCCTTTTTTCAATTATTTAATTTCTGGGATATACTATTGGAATTATTTGTGCCGTTCACTCATTTAACTATTATAATATTTTGTTTTAATATTTTTAGAGTTCTTTCTTGCCAATCCCCTACTCCCCTTTCTTAGAATCCTGTATTATGTACCCTCCTTTGTTCTTCTTAAGTATTTCTACATATCTGAAAAGTATTCTCTTACTATTTTTACTAAACGTATACTCACACTGTAAGTTAATGTGATTAGAACTGGCATTGACAGTATTTAATTTCATCTAACAACATCCAAAAAAAATTTTTAGCTTGCTGAAATTCTTACTGATTTTTATGTTTTTTGTTGCTATTATGTACATAATCCATTTGGGTTCAACTTAACAGCCAATTAGTTGGAATAACAAATTCAGACTTGGGGCTCCTGGGTGATTCAGTTGGTTAAGCATCTGACTTTTGGTTTTGGCTCAGTTCGTGATCTCACTGTTCATGAGATTGACCCCGCAGCACAGAGCCTGCTTGAGATTCTCTCTGTCACTTTCCCTCTGCCCTTCTGCCACTTGCTCACTCTCAAATAAACATTAAAAAAAAAAAAAAGAGTCATGCCCTAAGTCACACAACACATAAATTACTGAACCAAGACTCCACCCTTAGTCTTCCTACTACAACTCCCAAAGATCCTCAAAATTGAAGGTTTCACAGTTCTTGCCATCATCCATCCATAGGTCAAGCATGGCTATTATCAGTTGCCACCTGATTATAGAAAGCATTAGATCTTGCTCTATTTAGGTCTGGACATAATCCCTTATCACCCGATCAAAATGCTGTATCTGCAGTCATCTGCCTTAATAAGGTAACTGATCTATTTCTGGCTAAATATTCAGACCCCAAGTGCCAAGCATTGGTTACGTTACACAACTTGGATACATTTGCAAATATAAGTGTCCTATCAAGGTAAGGCAGAAAAAAGTCAGACAATAAGGATAAGAATGGTTAAGAGATGGCCAACTGTCAAAGTGGCTACATGAAAATTTTGGTAAGAAGTTAGAATTCACTCTCAGGCATGAAGAATACTAAAGGAAGCAGGCTATATCTATGGAAGTTTACCAACAAATATGGCACTTAACTCTGCAGATGTTCAATGTTAACATTTATGGTAATTAATGATTTTTGAAAGTGCAAAACTAAGCACAAGTCTTATTAGACACCTTTTATTGTAACATAAAAGTGCTCCAAAAATGATTCATCTTAACTCCACATCACCTTCGATAGTTCACAAAAGTCTCACGTTTACCTGACTAGATTCTCATCTATTCCCCTCTTTCTGTTTGCACTCTTGTCTTATGCTCAGACTAATATAATAATTTCTTTGTTGGTCACAACTTACTTTGACTCTCATAGAACTATGAGGAAAATCTCTCTTGAACACTGATTATAACCCATCACTGCTCAGAGGACATTTGGGATCCTCTACAATCTGGCCCAATCTCTTTCCAGTCTTGGTGCAATGACACTTTGCTCTTTCCAAAGCTGATTACTTGCCTCTCTGAGCCTTTGTTTCTTCAACTGTAAACAAAGTATGATGGTAATACTTGGTGCTTGGGTGGCATCCGACTCTTGGTTTCTGCTCACATCATGATTTCACGGTTCGTGAGCTTGAGCCCCACATTGGGCTCTGTGCTGATGTTGTGGAGCCTGCTTGGGATTCTCTCTCTCCCTTTCTCTGTGCACCTCCCAGCGAACCCTCTGTCAAAAATAAATAAATATAAAATAAAACAAATACATAAATAAAATAAAAAATAAATATAAAATTAAATACATAAATAAAATAAATATATATAATATATATATTATATATATTTTTAAATTATTTTATTCTTTAAAATAGAATAATAGTAAAAAAAATTAAAAAATAAAAAAATTAAAAAAAAAGAATAATAGTAATACCTACCCTATAGAGAAGTAAAGATTCATGAAGGCAACCCATGGTATATCAGGATTAAGTATGACAGCATGTGGGGCATTGGGGTGGCTCAGTGGGTTAAACATCTGACTCTTGATTTCAGCTCAGGTCATGATCGCAGGGTCATGGGATTGAGCCCCGAGTCAGCCTCCATGCTGGGCATGGAAACTGCATAAGATTCTCTGTCTCCCTTTCCCTCTACCCCTCTCCCATTCATGCTCATGCTCTCAAAAAAAAAAAAAAAAAAAAAAAAGAGATTGATGGCATGTGACAGAACCCAAATGACAGTGCCCTACATGAGATTGAGGTGCAGAGGTGTGCAATCCAAAGCTAATACACTGGTTCCATGGTCATCAGGAACCAAGGCTAGCAACTACTGGACAAAGTACATTCTATCATTTCTCAGGTATAAAGTGAGCTCATTGTCTCCTAGATATGAGCAGAGGTGTACAATAATCTATTCACTTATTTTAATCAGTGGTTTCTCCAAATTATTTTTTCTCTTGACTTTCCAAAGCTTGATCTTGGGAAAACAAGAAGTCAAAGTTCATATTGTCTAAATTCATTGCAAATTTTATGGCTTGGTTGAAATAAGAACAAATTTTATAATTAATAATTTTATATTTAAATTTTTTAAATGTATTTAACACATTAAATTTTAAAGACACAAGTCCACTTATACATGGATTTTTTTTAAGTACAGTACTTTAAACGTATTTCTCTTTTTTTTCCTAAAGTTTATATATTTTTGAGAGAGAAAGAGAGTGCATGCAGGGGAGGAGCAAAGAGAGAGGCAGAGAGAGAGAGAATCCCAAACAAGCTCCACACTGTCAGTGCAGAGCCCACTGCAGGGCTTGAACTCAGGAGCCCTAAGATTATGACCTGAGCCAAAGTCAGACACTTAACTGACTGAGCCACCCAGGAGCCGCTCTCTTATTATTTCTTAATAACATTTTCTTTCCTCTAGCTTACTTTATTGTAAGAATACTGTAGATAACATATATAACATACAAAATATGTGTTAACTATTTATGTTATCAGTAAGGCTTCCCATCAACAGGAGGCTATTAGTAGTTAAGATTTTGGGGAATCATGGGGGCCCTGGGTGACTCAGCTGGTTGAGTGTCCAACTTCAGCTCAGGTCATGTTCTCATGGTTTGTGGGTTTAAGCCCCACTCAGGCTCTCTGCTGTCAGCAAACAACCCGCTTCAGATTCTCTGCCCTGCCCGCCCCCCTGCCCCTCCCCTGCTCACATTCTCTCTCCCTCTCTCTCTCTCTCTCTCTCTCTCTCAAAAATAAACATTTAAAAATTAAAAAATATTTATTTGGGGGAGTCAAAAAGTCATATGCAGCTTTTTGACTGCACAAGGGATTGGCATCCTAACCCCTTTGTTGTACAAGGGTCACAGTTGTACTTGAGCTACACACTTAACAATTCTTGCTGCACACTTAAAATTTATGCACTTTTCTTTCTGTAGGTTAGAGATCAATAAAAAGTCTCCCCACCTCTGCCATAAAAACCTTTACAGAGCCCTTGTATTCTTTCAATTGTAACTGAACTTAGATTTTGTGCTTTACCACTTAAGGTTTTTGAGACCATCTACTGTGTGAAGTAGTCTTGGTTTTTATTTACGCTAAATTTATGCTTATAGAATTATTACTCAGTTTGATCTGTAAACCTGTTTGTCCTAATTATATTTACATAATTAGCTTGAGTTTTATATAGGCTTCTAGCATATCCTAAGTCTTTTCATCTGTAATCAGTTCTCTCTCTTTCTCTCTCTCTCTGTCATGCGCGCACGCGCACACACACACACACACACACACACACACACAACACCCCTTTTTATACATTTCTCTAAAAAAATTAGGACCTAAGTGCTTTATCCAATGTTACACAGATGTAACATTGCCTAGTTCGGAGATCTTTTTCCCCATAATTCTACCATATAAGAAAAGAGCTGGATGCCTCTGGGCAACTTCCCTGATGAATGCTGCCATTTGCCCTCTTGTGACAACAGAGGGTTCTATGTCATTTGGACAAAGGTATAAAATCGACCCTATGGTGGAGAGGTCATGGAATTCAATAAAGTCAGAATTCACATCAAAACAATATGAGCATTTATTTAAAGTAGTATTTGACTTCTATGGAACATGGTAATTTTTTTATATTTTAAACAGAACTCCTCAGTTAAAAAGCACTAGTCATTTCTCGGGGTGCCTGCGTGGCTCAGACGAGGTAAAGTAACCACCAGAATTCGGCTCAGGTCATGATCCCACAGTTTGTGGGTTTGAGCCCCAGGTCAGGTTCTGTGCTGACAGCTCAGAGCCTAGGGCCTGCTTCGGATTCTGTGTCTCATTCTCTCTCTGCCCCTCCCCCACTTGTGCTCTGTCTCTCTCTGTCTCTGAAAAATAAATAAACGTAAAAAAAATTTTTTTTAAAGCACTAGTCATTTCTCAAATGTCACAAAAAGCCATCTTAGAAAACTTAGGTACAATTAAGATTTCTCTCTTATTTTTGCCATATTCTTAAATGTATGTTTAATTTTGAAAAGAAGGCCTTTGCAGAGCCATTCTACAAGCCCCCTGAAGATCCAGGAGTGTTGTACAGGCAGAGATGCGCGGGTCTCTACTGAGGGCGACTCTGAAGGCTGGGCAAACTCGGGCGAGCGCCACCAGAGGGCAGTGTGTGCTCAGCTCACCACCCGACTCACCAAGAACTGCACTGTCCTAAGGCTGGAGGAACCAACTCTTTTACCCTACCAACCTCGGACCTTTGCCAGGTGAAATCAGGATATGTATGCTTTCTTTCAATTTCATAATATATCTAACTATATAGTAAGTTTGATATAAATTGTAAGCTATGGACATCTTTCCTGTCATAAATGAAACTTCGCTTTCCTTTTGGATCAATAATGAGCATAATTATTCTGCTCTGCCTTGTCAGTCTTTACATAAACCTTTCCAAATTCTCCCAAACTTCCCTATTGGGGTTGGTGACATTACCCTTGGAAAGGAGTTAACTGATTCTAAAAGAAATGCGATGACTTTTTAACAAATCGCTCGGTAAGAGTGCCAATTATGACAATAGCTGTCTCTTCACGTTGAAAATGTGAATTTACAAATTCTTCACATTTCCATTCAAGAAAGGGTAATTTCTCCAATTGCTATCATCTCTTTTTAAACAACATAGTTTTGGTTTGTTTTTTTAATTTTTTAACGTTTATTTATTTTTGAGAGAGAGAGACAGAGTGCAAGCAGGAAGGGGCAGAGAGAGAGGGAGACAGAGAATCTGAAACAGAATTTGAATCCGAGCTGTCAGCACGAGCTGGACACGGGGCTTGAACTCAGAAACCAGGAGATCATGATCTGATCTGAAGTCGACTGCTTAATTGACTGAGCCACCCAGGTGCCCTACCTATGTCTCTTTATCAGCAAGCTCATTCATGCATCCTTATTGAAAAGAAATCCTTTATTTCAGTAACCATTTCTTAATATATATTTACAGCAAATATCACATTGTCCACTTTAAGCTTACACAATGTTACATGTCAATTATATCAGAATAAAGCTGGAGGGAAAAATGAAACCAAGGCCCCAAACCCAAAGTTAAATACTATAATTGTAACAATAATAATTCAAGAGAAGTTTTAATTCAAGAGAAAATTGAAGAGGGTTTTTTTTTTTTTTTTTTTTTTTTGCAACCAGTAAAGAGATTTTAATTTCACTTTAGTAATTATATGGGAGGGGGAAAAAAACACTTTTACATGAAGTCTCTTTGGATAACAATGTCTACTACAGTATTAAGAGGTAAGGTATTTCTATGTAGCCAGTTTGGGTCAGGATGACAAAATTCCCACTGCCTTCAAATTATTTCCTACGGTTAGGGGTGGGTAGGATACTGAGTAAAGAAACATGGGAGACATTTCCTCATTGCAAAGTATTTGAAGTTGGAGAGGTTGAAAGGCAAGCTCTGTTTTCTGTAGACTCTATAAAATGTCTCAGCATTTTATATG
The DNA here is from genome assembly GCF_023721935.1 of Panthera uncia. Lineage (NCBI taxonomy): Eukaryota > Metazoa > Chordata > Mammalia > Carnivora > Felidae > Panthera > Panthera uncia. Next base: position 20,968,771 of record NW_026057585.1, on the reverse strand, counting down.
ACTCTGTAAAGTTTAATCTTTTCCCTTTAGTAAACAAAGTAACTCAATCCTGTCCTGTTTTGTTCTCAGTCAATTTTGGATGAGAGCCTCTCCTACTCAACTCAGAGACTTTCAGGGCACAAGTATCTAGAGAAATTTTTTAAAAATATGAGACATGACCATACCTAACATATGACAGCTTATTACTAAGAGGAGAGGTCCATAACCTTGGTCCTTTCTTTACTGGTAGCATTCTTAAAACTGGCATTTTAAACCTCTTCAAACAAGTTGTAAAGGAAGAATTAGGCACATATCCATTTCTGTTTGGTATTGGGAGAAAAGAAAAAGATCCCAGAGGTGTTGAAGGGGTTTTGTTTGTTTGTTTTCTCCTCAAAAATGATCACAAATTGCTCTTGAGTGTCCTTTCTAGTCAAAGTTGGTGTTTTCGAATAACAAAAGTGAAAAAACTTCAGGTCTAACATCGCTTTCATGTTCATGACCCAGAGATTTATATGTAAAAGAAAACAATTGTGAATATGGCTTCGTTTATACGGATAATTCCCTCCTCCTCAATTTTTCTGAATTGGGAATCTCACGTCATGATTCAAAATCCGGAGCCTGGAAAAGAGCTCTAGAGATTAAGACCATCTACCCAATAAAGAGTTGGAGAGGGGCGCCTGGGAGGCTCAGTCAGTTAAGCGTCCAACTTCAGCTCAGGTCTTGAGTTCCAGCCCTGTGTTGGACTCTGTGCTGACAGTTCAGAGCTTGGAGCCTGCTTCGGATTCTGTCTCCTTCCTCTCTCTCTGCCCCTGCCCCGCACACACTCTGTCTTTCTCTCCTTCAAAAATAAATAAACATTAAAAAAAAAAAAAAAAAGGAGTTGAAGAAAATTGGAAAAGGAAAGAGAACCATTGGAGTGTAGATGAAAAGGCTGATGTAAGTGAGTCCAGTGCCCACCCGCTGTGCATTTATCACCTGCTTAGAGGACTATTTCCGTTCTGTGTCAGCTAAGTCTTGCTCTAAAGGATGATCCTTCAGATCAAGAATACAGTAATATTTTTCTGAAGTAAAATGAAATTCACAAATCACATTCAAACTTGTGTTTAACCCTAACCTCTAGCAAGAGTTGCTACAAAAAATGCTGACAATGCATTTTAACTCCCTGCAAAATACCTCTCACACTCTCCAGTGAAGATGTCAACATTACTAAGGAGCAATCAACCAAAGAGAGAGGACACTTAGAGGAACGTTTATGATCAAAAAATAATTCAGAAAGTAAAAGGTTTGGCACCCACAAATAGAGAGCAGGGAGTTCAAATGAAATAAAGATGGTCATCACCTTCCCAGTTCACCAGAAGCTGGAAGAAAAAAATAAATCCTGAAAAAAGATGGCAGACAACATTTGCACCTTGGTCTCCCTTCTCTCCACAGATCAGGGCTACTCAGAATGCTCCACAAACCAGTGTAGGGAAACAAACAGGGTACTATAGGTCTACAAATAGAGAAGTATAGAAACTGAGTACAAGCACTTAGGAAATTTTATAGCAGTCTGGCATTGCGTGATCGGACTGATTTTTATCACATTTTTCTGGCAGTTCTTTTTTATTGTATTTTACCAAAAGTATCAATCCAAGATGATTTGGAAGGGAAAGGATTGGTCCGTCACTGGGATCATTTGAGAAACTTTGCCCTAGTCGCCCCTTAGAGGAGGTTCAGAAGTATCAGGGCTTATCTGATGTGATGATGGAGAGACCTGCCTTCACGGTCTTAGGAGCCTCCTGGGAACAGATTCTTCCTAAAGGATGAAGAACTAGTTTAATGAACTTGACTCAGTAAAGAATTGAGAAGAACTTTGCCATTAGAGGGGAGCAGCATTTCAAGAACATTTCAGTGGTTATCCATGGACCCTATTTCCATTTTTCTCCCTGGGTATTTAAGTCTGAGTCCTAGAGAGAGACAAGGCTGCAAGAAATGATTTTTCCTAGGGGTGCCAGGGTGGCTCAGTCGGTTAAGCGTCCAACTTCAGCTCAGGTCATGATCTCGCGGTTTATGAGTTCAAGCCCCGCATTGGGCTCTGTGCTGACAGCTCAGAACCGGGAACCTGCCTTGGATTCTGTGTCTCCCCCTCTCTGTGTCCCTCCCCTGCTCATGTTCTGTGTCTCTCTGTCTCTCAATAATAAATAAACGTTAAAAAAATTATATAAAAAAAAAGAAATGATTTTTCCTAAATGTAGTGAAGCATCAGGCAACAAGCAACACTAACTAGACACTCCCTCTAACTGCAGATAAAACAAGGTTGGGGGGGGGAGAGGCATTGCATTCCTCACTGCAGACCTCAGTTTGCTCACTTTGCTCATGGTAACTGCCCAATTTAAATAGGAGGTGGAGGGACACATGGTAGCTCAGTATAGAGCTTGAGACTCTTGAACTCAAGGTCATGAGTTTGAGCCCCATGTTGGGCATAGAGCTTACTTTTAAAAAGAAATAAAGAAATAAAGAAATTAAAAATTAAAATAAACAGGAGGTGGAGGGTCTGGAGCTCCTGAGTTCTGTTTCTATCTGCTGAAGGGTGGAAGCAGCATTGGAAGGGGGTGTGATGTTTGTAGAGCAGGGACAGCCACTACTGGGAGGCATATGTACAATTGAGAACATGAGCAATAACAGAAGGAGATCACTTACCAGCCATTGCAGCAACTTGTTCGTGAGAAGTGAATCCCAGTTAAATCGAGGGAGAGTGTATGTGTGTGCGGGAGGTGTGGGAGTGTGGGGTGTGTGCGGGCACAAATGTGTGTGTGAGGTGCAGTAGCAAGGGAGTGCAAAACCCTAAAAATCAGAGCTATCACTGTTAATGCGTGGAGTGGGTAGAGGAAGAGGATTCCCATAAAGGAGACTAAGAAGAAGCAAAGGAATCATCAGAGAAATGAGGGAAAAGACAAGAGAGTGGTGTTATGGAAAGCAGGAGAGTATCGATAAAGTAACACTTATCAGAGAAGGAAAAGAAGTGTCTGCAGCTTATCCCAACCCAAGAATAAGCAGGACCATGAAGATCTGGAAAAAATGGAAATTCAGCCTGACCTCTCTGAGGAGATGGAAGTTTGTGCCTCATGCAGTGGACTGTAGAGCTAGCCTGGCCCCCGGGGGCTCACCCATGGATGCCTCCTATAAGTTGACTTGTTACTGGAGGCAGTGGGGCAGTGCACAGAAGGTGCCCCTGTCAGCCTTCAGGCCCCACTTTTATCAGGAAGTGGGGTGCAGCGCTGGGCTGCAGAGTCTTCAGCAAGGATAGAAACGCCTTAGACTGTGCTGTCCAATATGAGAGCCACTAGCTACATGTGGCTAGGGTAACTGAGGAAAGTGGGTTTCTAATTTGATTTAATGTTAATTCAAATAGCTGCAGATGATTAGTGGCTGTCATATTGGATAGGGCAGGTTTGTTGGTTTGTTTGTTTGTTTTGTTTATTTTTTTATTTACTTTTGAGGGGGGTGGTGCAAGTGAGTAAGGGGCAGAGGGGGGGGATACCAGAGGGGCAGAGGTGGGAGAGAGAAAAGGAGAGAAAGAGAGAAGCAGGGCTCACCCAAAGCGGGGCTCAAGCTCATCCCATGTGGGACTCAAACTCTGGATAGTGCACGTTGAGACTAATAATCTCTTCCATCCATCCCACCTCTGCTCCCCCTGTATGCCCACACTGAGCTGCCTGGGGTCTCTGAGAGCAGGGGGTCCGGGCAGAAGAATGAGAGTTGTAGAGGAGAAAGATCAGTGGACACTCCAGACCAGAACTGGCTTGGATTTAGGCTGGATCAATGCTGACTAAGCAGCATGAGGTCCACAAGTGTGTTTCCAGCTGCCCATCTCACTGAGTGACCTCCAGCAAGGCTGTGCTCTGAACCTGGAGCTGACTCAGCAGACAGCTTCCAGGGCCCCTTCTTGAAACTCAGCCCCACCCCCAACAACAACAACAAAAAAGATGGGACAAGTAAGGGCGATGATTCATTTTTGGAAATACCAAATAAAAGCTGTGCTCTCTAACAATAAGTTTACAAGCTATTGGAAATATGTACAACCCCCCCCCCGCCCCACCACACACACACACACACACACACACACAATGGAATCCCAAACGCTTAGACACTTCACTTTCTGGTTCTTCTTCCCCTCTTGGTTTCACGGGCTTATTTTAGCAGGCTTTGCAATGAGCATGTGCCAAAGAACAGAGGAAGGAGGGACTGAAAGTCTCTGGGACACCTCAGGGAATATACATTTGTTCCAATAAGACTATTTTTGAATTACATGGGCATAAGCAATGTCTGGTAAGGCTGTAACCTCTGTAGTACTCAGCCAATGAAGAACAGGGGAGGGACTTACATGCTAGGAGATAAATTGCCTGCTGTGACTGCCCGGAGTGTGCCGGTCCATCAGACACCGGGTCTTGCAAGAACATTGATTAAAGCTTCACTTCACTGTGCTCCCAGTCTCCACATCCCTCCTTTGATTGGGTCAGTGGGCTTATTTCTCACAACAAAGAGATCAAATGTGACAGTCATATACTGCATTTAACAAAACTGAGGTCACTGGTGACCTTGCTGAGACCAATTCTGATAGTATGTTTGTTTAAAAGCCCCACTATAACAGATCAGTAGTAAATAAGAAATAAGTAGAAACATCAAGTGTAGATTACTATTCTTTCAAATCAGTTGACAACTAAAGGAAGAAGAGATCAGTATAGGATAAGTTCAAATGAAGGGTTTTTTTTTTAATTTTTTAATTAGTTTTCTTTATTTTTGAGAGGCAGAGAGAGACAGAGCACGTGTGGGGGAGGGGCAGAGAGAGGGGCAGAGAGAGGGGCACAGAATCGGAAGCAGGCTCCAGGATCTGAGCTGTCAGCACAGAGCCAGATGAGGGGCCGAACTCAGGAATTGTGAGATCATGACCTGAGCCGAAGTCTGACGCTCAACCGACTGAGCCACCCAGGTGCCCTGAAGGTGTTCTTTTTAATAGGAAAGATTTAAGCATGCTTATATGTTGAGAGGAATGAACCAGAGGAAGAGTAACAATATGAGCAATCAATAGAGTAAGACATCTGTCAATGAGGGTGCAGAAAGCGGAGGGATCATAGCACAGAGGTGTCAAGCACCAAGAAAGGAAAAAAGGTGCAGATCAGTGAAGATGCAGAACGGTTTGTATGGGGTTGTGTTCATTCTCTATTGCTGTGTAGCAGCTTGAAACAACATTCATTTATTCACTCACAGTTCTGTAGATCAGAAGTCCAACATGATGTGGTTGGGATCTCTGGTCAGCCTCCAGGGTGATATCAGGGTGTTGGTGAGACTGCAATTCTCATCTGAGGCTTGAGGAACTTCTCCAAGGCTATCACTTTGTTGGCACAATTCAGTTCCTTATAGTTGAAGGACTGAAGACCCCCACTGCCTGGCTGTGTATCAGCTGGGGCTACTGTCAGCAACTAAAGGCCTCCTGCAGTTTCAGGCCATATCATACCCATAGGCAATTAATGACATGGATGCCTAGTTTTTTGCCCGTCATATAGAGTGTGTCTCTCTAATCTCCCCTCCTGTGGCTAGCTAGAGAAAATGCAGTGCTTTTCAAGGTCTCCCCTGTTTAGGTTAGACCCACCAAGTATGGTCTCCCTGTCTTTAAGTCCACTGATTATAGAGATCCTAAATAATCTACAAAATTCCTCTTGCTATTGTCAAAGACAAAAACTGGATAGGGAAGAACATGGATTTTATTCAAGCTATTGCAAAAGAGAGAGCATTCAGATCCAAAGATCAGAGTATTTCAGCAGGTGGTTTTGCCTTAGAGTTTCATAAAGAGGAGTAAACAAGTTGTAGATGGAGTGATTTACAGTTAAACTTGTTTTGCAAGCAGGGAAAGTCTCACTCAGTTAGCTGAACAGGATATTTTATTTCCCTGTGGATAGCTAGTGTATTAGTCAGGAATCTACAGAAAAACAAAACCAATTTGTGTGTGTGTGTCTGTGTGTGTCTGTGCGTGTCTGTGTGTGTGTGTGTCCACAGACACACAGACATGCACAGACACACACGAAGAGATTCATTAAAGGAATTGGCTCACACAGTTATGAAGGCCAAGAAGACCAAAGTCTGCAATCTGCAAGCTGGAGAACCAGGGAAACTGGTGATATAATTCAGACTGAGTCCAAAGACCTTAGAACCAAGGGGCTGATGATGTAAAGTTGATCTGAGTCCAAAAGCCTGAGGATCAGGAGCTGTGAACAGGAGATGGATGTCTCAACTCAAGCAGAGAGTTAATTCATCCTTCCTTCTCCTTTCTGTTCTATTCTGCCCTCAAAGTATTGGGTGATTCCCAGCCCACCCACCACTTTACTCAGTTCACCAATTCAAACGCTAATCTTTTCTGGAAACACCCTCACAGACAGAGCAATAATGTTTTACCAGCTATATGAGCATCCATTAGCCCAGCAGAGCTGACACCTAAAATGCACCAGCACAGCTGGCTTCAGGGGGAAAAGAATCTAATTTCAGCTAATCGATCATGAAACAAAGAACAAGAAGTAGGAGGGTCTATTTGGCCTTGTCCGCAGGTTCATGAGAAAAGGGAAAGGTATATATTTGGCTTTGTCACAGATAAATAGTAGAGTTATCCTCAAGTCTTATAGGGGTCATGAGAAAGAGTGGACAGTGAGTCTTATCTAAGTCATACAGAAAAGGTTATGTCTTTGCCATAAGCCTTTTCCTGGAACACAAGAGATTGCTGTGTGGTGGTTGGGGGAGTATCTTAACTCTGTTCTCCAAGGGCACAAGGCTCAGGTGGAGTTCAACATATCTTTTGTTCAAGGTGAATGAATATCATTTTTTGCTCAACAACTCAGAGGGGTGAATAAATTCCTAAGTGGAGCCAAGTAGGGTCCAAGAAATAATCTCTTAAGGTCTCTTTTTGATATTGTTTCTGTAAAATTACATGAACCATTTGTAGAGAGGTCATGAAAAAGTTCAGTTGTTTTAAAGTCCTAGACATCAGATATCTTTTTTAATCAGGTATTATTTATTTATTTATTTTTAATTTTAGATAATAAAATACTATCATCCCCATCAGATATCTTTTAAAAGGGAATGCCTGAGTGGCACGTGGGTGGCTCAGTCACTTAAGTGTCCAACTCTTGATTTTGGCTCAGGTCATGATCTCACAGTCCTCACATTGAGCCCCCTTATCAGGCTCTGTGCTAGGAGTGGAGCCTACTTGAGATTCTTTCTCCCTCTGCCCCTTCCCTGCCTGCTCTCTAAGTCAGTCAAAATCAATCAATCAATCAATCAATCAATCAAATGGAATGCCTGAAATGAAAAGGGAAACATAAGGGCACCTAGGTGGCACAGTTAGTTAAGTGACCAACTCTTGATCTCGGCTCAGGGCATGGTCTTACAGTTTGTGAGTTAGAGCACTGCATTGGGCTCTACACTGATGGTGTGGAGCCTGCTTGGGATTCTCTCTCTCCTTCTCTCTGCCCCTCCCCTGCTTGTGCTCACTCTCTCTTTCTCTCTCTCTCTCTCTCTCTCTGTCTTTCAAAATGAATAATAAAAATAAGTAAATAAACTGAAAGGGGAAACATAAATGTGAAAGTCTGTACCAAAGTAAATAGCCTCAGAAGAGAACCTGGTGTCCAGTGGATTCTAAGAAGTTGGTGGAGCACCACTCACTGAGTTCTTTGAAAGCTAAGGTGTGGAGGCTCTTGGTGATGTCATTCACAATTTGGTTACCTCTTATGTAAGGGCATGTGTAACCCAGTATCTTGCCAAGCTTCCTTTTTGATCCAGACAGTGGCTTGTCCGGGGAGTAATCCAACCCTGCATGGTCTACTATGATGATAAACGCTTGAGCTCTTCAAGGTTTAAATGAAGTCATCCGGGCTTTAGCTCACAGCGCTTCTTCAGATCCTGAAGGGAAAGGCCTTTGCAGCACACAAAAGGGGTATGGGTGGTCAGGTTTTAGTTCTTGAACACATTGAGTCAAGCAAGAGGGAGAAAATTTGGAAAATTTAGTTTAGAGAGTAGTAGCCAGATATTGAAGGAATCTAGAACTGAACTGGTAAGTGTTAATGATTTCTGTGCAAGGTAATAGGATAACTTCTGGTCGGATTTGCAGGAAGGTACCCAAACTGGTTTTTCCACAAGCAGGGAGAATTCACTGAAATCTCCACCAGAGAAGACATAGTCTGCATATCTACCAACTAACTGAAATTTACAAAGTGCCTAAATAGAGTAAAGGCAGTGAACAGGGCTGTAGTCTGATAACCCAACTTTTGCTAACTTGGGACTAGAGTCTGAAGAGTGTGCTATAGTTTTGCACTGAAATACAAAATTTCTCTCTACAAGCATTCCCCCTTTTAATCAAAGATATTGGCAAAGAAAGATTATTCTTTTTTTTTTAAGTTTATTTATTTACTTTTGAGAGAGGGAGAGAGAGAGAAAGAGCACAAGTAGGGGGAGGGGCAGAGAGAGCATGCCAAGCTCAAAACCCAGGAACCGTGAACTGAGCTGAAATCAAGTTGGACGCTTAACCAACTGAGCCACCCAGGCATTCCAAGAAAGATGATTGTTTTTATTTTATTTTATTTTATTTTATTTTATTTTATTTTATTTTATTTTTAATGTTTATTTATTTTTGAGAGACAGAGAGAGACAGAGTGTGAGTGGGGGAGGGGCAGAGAGAGAGGGAGACACAGAATCTGAAGCAGGCTCCAGGCTCTGAGCGGTCAGCACAGAGCCCGACGCGGGGCTCGAACTCAAGAATCGTGAGATCATGACCTGAGCCAAAGTCAGATGCTAACCGACTAAGCCACCCCAGAGCCCCTAGAAAGGTGACTCTTGATCATAAAATAAAGTTGGTCTTATTACTTACACAGTCACAGCAAAAATAGTAATCTTTCACATAGTGCTCTTTCAATTTGCTTTGTTGAAAGTTTAATAAGAGATGTCAGAGTATGCTTTTAAAAGCCTCTTGAGCCAAGCCAAGAACTTGCCATCAGATTTCATCTGTGGCACATATAAACTTGGGTGAACTCTCCTCTCAGATTCCCTAAAATATCCTAAGTTTCCTAGACCTGCGAGGCAGTGATCTTCATTACTCACCCTATAAAACAGATACAAGTCTAGTTTTCCTAAGCATGCTTTGTAAGCATTAGCGTCATAAAATTAACCATAGTTCCTTAAAAGTGATCATATCTGATTAAATGTACATTATTCTTTTAAACATTATTCTATTAAACTTTTATTTATTAAAATATTATTCAATTAAACTTTATCCAGCTTTGACCACCACAATTAAAACTTCCTTTCTGAGAACCTTCTACAACTTTATATATCCATTTGGATTTTTTCCTACACTTTCTTCCTTCTCACTGTGGTACAAAGAGTCATTTTACTTGGGCACAAAACTACTCTCTTTTTGCTTAACAAAAAGTCATCCTGAAAACCTTGCATACAATGTTGTTCCTCTCTGTCATTATTGCAATGTTGTTCCTCTCTGTCATTATTGCTGAGACTTATTCGCATATATTGGTTATAACTTTAAACCACAGTGACTTCTGAGAGGTTAGATAATTTTGACTGTAACACACTACTATTTTCAGCAGACCAGCAGAGCTTATGAATATACAACTTATAACTTTTTATAGCCATACACATCCCGGGGCTGCAAAAATGAACACATTCTTTAACAGATCCAAATATATGGCCTCTCTGTTTCACATAAAAATGAGAGGCAAAAAGTACATAAAAAGTGCGTAAGCTAAAAATTATGCTTTGCAATGAGTGTCTCAGTATTCATGCAGATTGATTTGTAGTTGGAGGTGTTTTGCAAGCATTGAAGTCTCACTTAGTTAGCTAAACAGGATGTTTTCTCTGTGTATAGCTAGTTTCAGGCATACAAGCATTTCTAATCTCAGCTCATCAATCATGAGACAGAGAATGGAAGTTAGATGTTTTGAGTCTGCCCACCTCATCAGGTTTCTTGTAAAAGGGGCTTGTCATGGGTAAACGATGGAGATATTTGCGAGTTTTATGAGAACCACGAATAAGTTGGATAGCAAATCTTATTTAAGTGGGAAAAGGTGGTTCTTTATGGTAAGCCATTTCTCAGAACACAAAAAGGTGAAAGAACTTTGGAAAACAAAAGGTTGGGGCATTTCTTTTTTCTTTTCCTTTTAATGTTTATGTATTTAGAAAGGGAGAAAGAGAGGGAGAGAGAGAGAGAGAGAGAGTTCCGGGGGGGGGGGGGGCGCGGGGCAGGGAGAGAGAGAGGGAGACAGAGAATCCCAAGCAGGCTCCACACTCAGCCAGGAGCCCAATGCGGGATTCTATCCCACAAACCCTGAGATCATGACCTGAGCCAAAATCAAGATCTAGATGTGCTCAACTTACTGAGCCACCCAGGCACCTCTATTAAATTATTATTAAAAGAGCTTTAGACCTTGGTACTGACTTAACTTCTTTGATTTGCACTTCAGGCTCTGCTCACATTCTTCCTTGGTAAATTTCGTACTGTCTGGCTTGTCTTTGACATTATTACCAACCAATTCAGTTCAGGAAATATGTACTGAGTTTCCACCATGTGCTAAGTAGTATGCTAAATGCTGAAGATCCAGAGATAAATAGGATAGCACTGATCTCAAGGCAAGTGTTAGGCAGAAAGAATTGATATCAAACAGATCACAATGCAATGAAGTGAAATTATCTAGGTATGCACAGGATTCCTCAAGTCTCTATGAGACCACAGAGAAGGAGTTCAGACCCCCGGGAGGAAGGAGGCCAGAAAAGGCTTCAAGTCTGTGATAATATCTGAGCAGAGAATTAAAAGTGGAGTGGGGCTAGCTATAAAAAATATGAAGGAGCAGTGGAAACATATTCTACACTTAGCGAACAGCATGAGAAATAGGAAAAAAGTCCATGGATGCTATATACAGGGAAACTCAAAGCAATTCAGTAGGTATTATGAGTATAAATAGTAAAGCTAGGAAAGATTAATGGAAGTATTACTTTGGTCATCAGTGTTAGGGCTCCTATCTTTACATCAGGTGTGTGTTTCATATATTTGGCCCTCCATTTTCATTGTCGCTTTTGTTTGTATAGAGTTTTGGTCATTTTCAGTTTCAAGCCTGTCCCAGATGCCAAGACATATGTTACTGTTTCATAATTAAAAGTGCTTCCACTTCTCATCTTTCTCATTTTAAAGCTTTCTGTGCAGACTGAAAGGTCTTTCTGTATCTAAAAAATTCTATTCATGTGTTAAAGTATATTTTTCCAGCTAGTATATTTTTTAAAACATTTACATCTTTCTTTCCCCTTACAACCCCTTAAAACAACTCATATTTACTGACTACCTACTATTTTTTGAATTAAAAAATATAGATATCTTAGGATAGTGCATAGCTATTATCATTTTATATTAGCCATATTTTGTTTCCAAATTATTTGGACAAGCATTAAGATCTAATATATAGTTCAGCAGACAGCCTCTCCTCTGCTGTCCTGCCCACCACTCCCTTGGGTGTGTTCAATAAACTTCTATCTCCTTAAAAAAATATCTAATATATATTTCACCATCCAGGGATTTTCTCAAGGTCATAGCATAGAAAAATTTAAAGTCATTTCTTTTCCTTTTTTTCTCTTTTATTTAAAGTTTTATTTATTATTATTTTTAAGGTTTATTCATTTTTCAGAGACAGAGAGAGAGCATGAGGGAGGGAAGGGCAGCGAGAGAGGGAGACACAGAATGTGAAGCAGGCTCCAGGCTCTGAGCTGTCAGCACAGAGCCCAACAAGGGGCTCAAACTCACAGACCCTGAGATCATGACTTGAGCTGAAGTCAGATAGTTAACTGACTCAGCCACCCAGGCACCCCTAAAGTTTTATTTATTTTTTAAAGTAATCTCTACACCCCTTGTGGGTCTTGAACTCACCACCCACAGATTAAGAGTCGCATGCTCCTCCAACTGAGCCAGCCCCAAGCCAGTTATTTTTCTAACACAGTTGCTTAATTTTATTTTTCTGTTCTCTCCCTGTCTCTATGGAGGTAGTTTTAATCATGCGCAACATAAACAGATGCAGGCTTAATTTATCCAGGCATTGTGTTAAGAGGAAAGGGATAGTCCTGCCCTACTCTTTGATGACCAAACTGGATGTAGAATATTAATTCCAGCCTGTTCATTATCAGAATGGGCCGCTGTGGCTGGACGGTTTCCAACAAAGATATCAGAAGGCCTTTAAAAGCTAGTGTTGTGTGAGGGATCCGTGAAGCCAGGAAGGGGTTAGTCCCCTAGGACTCTGAGATCCTCCGGACCCATTTGTCTTTTGTTGCTGTTGTTTCTTCCCCTCTCCTGGTTAATAGCACTAGGCGCATTGCTGGCGTCGCTTTGGGCTGTCCCCAGACTCAAGGTGCGAGGGTGGGAGAAGGTGGTCATTTCCAACTCAAGACTTCTTCCAGGCTCCTGGGTGGCAGACTGCTCCAGAGCTAATCTCGTTTTCAGTGACAGCGACAACTATTTCTACGGCTGGTTTCCTGGATCCGCCTCCCCACCCCCTCTCGGGGTCCTCTGCCCCAAAGGACTTTGCCTTTCCTTTCCCAGTTGGACACCTGGCACCCTCCACAACCGGACATGCCCGCAGAAGCCCGCGGGCGGGAGACGCTCCATCTGACTCTTCCACCTGGAACACATCCAGCAGGAGGCAGTGCCCGAGGTGGCGACGCGACAGTGAAGCCTGCACCGGGAGCTGCCCGCCGGGCTGCCCAGGTGCCTCGCTTTCGGGACAGAGCGGGCAAGTGCCAAGCTGGGGCCGCGGGAGCCGAGCCGGGAACTGCGTTTGCCCGGGCCGAGGCGGAAGCCGGAGCATTTGGGGGACGGGACCGCGGGAACCCGGAAACGCCCGGGCCGCACCAGCTGGCGGCGGCGAAGGCGGCAGGAGCCGGCAAGCTCTGCGCGTCGGGGGTCGCGGGGGACCCAGCGGGGCTCCGGGCGGGGCTGAGCCGCCGCCCGGGGTGCGCGCAGCCGGCCGAGCTGCGCGGGAGGTGAGCGTGGCGCGCTCCTGGAGGGCGGCGGGCGCAGGGCAGCCGGCTGCTGCGGCGGCCGGCCGGGGCGCGAGAGGCTGCTGGCGGGGGGCTGGGGGGCGGGGGCCCGGAGGAGCTCCGGGAGGAGGAGGAGGGGGAAAAGGTGTGCGGGGGCGCTGATGGAAAGTCCGAGTGAAGGGGACCGTGTCGAACTCAGCAAGGGTGGGAGCGGGTGAAGTGACGCGTTTGTACCTCCGAGGGAAGACGTGCGGAATGTGCTGGGTGGAGGAGGGAAAAGGGCCCGAGGAAAGGGGTGTGTCAAGCGACTGAAAACCGCGCTGTGAGCCTCAGAGCCCGGGGCGTGCGGGGCCAGGTGGCCCGTGGGCCCGGTTGGCGGTCATTCCTTCAGTGAACGAACCTTGGGCTCCTGCTCCGAGTGTAGCCTCGTGGTAGGCGCTGATCCACCAGACCAGGACCCTGCGCTCAAGAAGCTGCAGGGACTTAAGGAAATGGAAGTGCTGTCCTTGGTAAGGGTAGTACATAGGCAAGGGCTGTCCGAAGCTGGGTGAGATTAGTATCAGAACAGGTTGTGTGTGTGTGTGCGCGCGTGTATGTTGGGGGAGGGTTCTGAGTGTCGAGGAAGGTAAGATGTTAACATTTATTTAAACCAACTAAACACCTCTCGGGAATGCTGGTTCACATGAGTTAAAGAATGATATTAGATGTAATGGGCCAAAAAAATAATAATAAATGTAATGGGCCTTGCTTAGCAAACCACTTACACTTCATTACTTTATAGTGGAAAAGACTGAATCTTTTATTATGGCCTATTACATGCAGTGTTTGAAAGTGGAATCAGAGTTTTTGGTTTTCCGTCAGCATTCAGCTTGGATAGTTAAAGATGAAATGTGGTAGTTTCTCACTTGGTGCTCTTATTTTCATTGGTAAAACTCGGGTTGTTTCCTTTAAGGTAATGACTTTTTAAGTTTACATTTCTGGTCTTAACATTTCCTCCCAAGTATAGATTCTACTTTTTTCAGCATTTCAATTTGCTTCTCCCCTATTTCATTCCCACTCCCTGTGTGCGAAATGTGGTGCTTCTGCCCTCTTACTTGCACTATAGCAGTGACTTCCAAACTGAACTTGCTTCCCTCAATCTGCTCCTCTTCCAGTCACTCCCTTCCATACTGCTTCTTAAAGATAGGGAGCTTATGCAGTCCCTGGTTATTTCCCTCAGAAATATTCCGTGACCCACTATTGGCTCCCAAACAAATGTAAAATGATTTAGGGTGGCATTCAAACCCTTCAAAATTGGAGCTGTTCATAGCTCCACTCAGATCGATATATCCTTTTCATTTTTTAAAATTACTGTATCCCACACAATTCTATTTTTTAACAAAACCACAGTACTTGCTTGGAAATGTTATTTCTGAACATGGTCTATGCCTACCTGCCTTGGTCTTTGCTTGTATCCTTTATTTTACAAGGAAGGTCTTCCTTACCATCTTTGTAGAAATTCTACTTATTCTTTAATGCCACCTTCTTTTAAAAAATATTTCTTAAAAAAAAATATTTCTTATTAAGATATAATTGACATGTTACATTATATTAATTTCAGGTGTACAACATAAGGATTTGATGTTTGTATATATTGCAAAATGATCACCACAATAAGTCTAGTTAAAGTTCATTACCACACATAATTACACATTTTTTTCTTCTGATAAGAACTTTTAAGATCTACTCTCTTAGCAACTTTCAAATATATAATACAGTATTATTAACTGTAGTCACCATGCTGTACAATATCCCCAGGACTGACTTATTTTATTTATAACTGGAAGTTGACACCTCCTTTAAAAAAATTTTTTTTAATGTCTATTTATTTTCTAGAAAGAGACAGAGAGCAAGCAGGGGAGGGATCAGAGAGAGAGGGAGACACAGAATCAGAAGCAGGCTCCAGGCTCTGAGCTGTCAGCACAGAGCCCCACGTAGGGCTTGAACCCACAAAGGGCAAGACCATGACCTGAGCTGAAGTTGGATGCTTAACCAACTGAGCCACCCAGGTGCCCCTATACCTCCTTCTTATAAAGCTTTTTGAAGTCTACTATTAGTCCAAAGTATTCTTTTTCTTTCTTTCTTTCTTTCTTTCTTTCTTTCTTTCTTTCTTTCTTTCTT
>NW_026057585.1:20793960-20953572 GCF_023721935.1 Panthera uncia | reverse complement strand
CTTTCTTTCTTTCTTTCTTTCTTTCTTTCTTTCTTTCTTTCTTTCTTCTTTTTTTTAGGTTTAATTTTGAGAGAGAGAACAAGGGTGGGGTAAGGGCAGAGAAAGAAGGGGACAGAGGATCTGAAGCAAGCTGTGAGCTAACAGCAGCCAGCCCAGTGCAGGGCTTGAACTCAGGAACCATGAGATCATGACCTGAGCAGAAGCTGGATGCTCAACCAACTGAACCACCCAGGTGCCCCCAAAATATTCGTTTTCTCTCGTGTGCTGAGCTTTGTAATTTTATAATACTTGTTAAATTTGTACTTTACTATGATTATTTGAGGAATTTATTTATACTATCTCAAAGATTTATTACTAGGGTCAAACATGGAACAGAAAAGCAATTTCAGGGATACCAGGGTAGCTCAGTCAGTTAAGCGTCTGGTTCTCGATTTCAGCTTGGGTCATGATCTCCATGTTCATGGGTTTGAGCACCACATCAGGCTCTCTACCCGCCCCCCCCGCCCCCCACCCCTCCCTTGCGCACAGGCTGTTTCTCTCAAAATATATACTTAAAAAAAAAACTTAAAAAAGAAGCAATTTCAAATATAATATTATTAATAAAAATCTGAAATAAGGTTATACCAAAACACAAGAATTAATCCTTGTCTCTAGGATTACTTGTATCACAATTTGTATCAAGTTGTTCAGCTTCAGCTTACAGGGCTTTAGCAAAAGGGCAGTTTTTGTTCTTAGTGATTCCAAGTTGGAAGAGTGGGAGAAAATTGAAAATGTTAGTTTGGAGAGTCAGCCAGATATTGAAGGAAACTAGAAGAATTCAGGGTCCAGTCCGGTTTATAGGTAGGTAACAAAACCTCAAAGACATTGAACAGGACTAGTATCTGATATCCACAATACTGTGCTACCGAAATACAATTTCTTTTTCTCTACAGTATCTCTGTTTCTGCAAAGATAAACACAGTAAGACTATTTGTTTGCAAGATAGTCTGGTTTCATGAAGCTTGGTCTGATTAGTTATGTAAGAATAGGAATTAACCATCTAGGCTCTTTTAAAGTCTGCTTTGCTGGAACTTTTCAGAAGGAGTCTCAGAGTGGACTTTTAAAAGCTTCTCAAGGCTGGGAAGCCAAGCCAAGGACTCGCCATTAGACTTTGCCAGCAGTACCTTTAGAATTGGGTGAATTCCTCTCTTCTGTCTTCTAGAGGTTTCCAAGAGATCTTGAGGTTCTTGGGCCTGCTAGGAATTGACCTTCCTTACTCCCCTGGTGAGTTTAAGAACCCTGAAAGCAAGATACCAAATGGCTTTATTGTTTGTTTTTTGAAGGGACTTTATTGGCTCTATAAAGTCAATCTTAGTTCCTTAAAGCTGTCTGGTCATATCTAATATTACACCCATCCTTCTCAAATGTGACATTCCAGTCAAAACTTGGGCAGTATAGCCTGTGTTTCCAATTGTGTCTTGTTACTGGAGAACAGATTCTTATTCAACTTATGCAAATAACTATGTTGTCATAAATTAAAAATACTATGAGTTTCTGAATTCTGGAGGAACTAGGTAAGAAGAAAAAGATAAATGTTTCAATTCTGTTTACAAAGGTACCCTTTACCAAATTGATGTAAATTATAGAAAGCTTGAGAGAAAAGGTTTCCTTAACTCTTTTATACAAAATGTTAAAGAACCAGTAATGTTTCAAACAAAAACTCATAAAAATTATAATCATCCTCATCTATTTATTCCATCCCATTTAATTAATTCTTGTTTTGCTTGATCTTGGATTAGTAATTTATGAATCTATCAGTTTTTTTCCATGGAGTTCTGGAAATTCTTCCCCAGTCCAATGGTATGATCTTAAAGTTATCAGAAACCTGTATTCTAGAGTACTTGTGAGAATCCTTTCCATGAATCTTTGAGAACAAGCATTTTTGGATTGTAGCAGCTTGTAAAAGCTTTCATGAAAGCATCAGTGTAAAGAAAAGAACTATCTGTAACTGACAAGTCTTAAAATGGCCATTGTTAAAGATCTGAGGAGAGTTCATTTTAATATAGTTGACAAGGATATTTGGTTATTTCTGTGACACATATTTTAAGATGATAACTGAAATTATGACTGATAGCATTATACCAGGATAAATCAGATTTGTAAGGAACTTCATACAATTTCTGGAACCATATTAATAACATTTATCCATACAGATATAACCTAAGAAGGTTAAATATCACTTCTTATTTGGCAATATTTTCTTTTATATATATATTTAAGTTTTTTTTTAATTAATTTATTTTGATAGCATAAACTGGGGCGGGGGGGGTGGTGGTCTGAGAGAAGGAGAGACAGAATCCCAAGCAGCCTCTGGGCCATCAGTGCACAGCCCAATGCAGGGCTTGAACTCACAAACTGTGAGATCATCATGATTTGGAAGCTTAACCAACTAAGCCACCCAGGCGTCCCTGACAATGTTTTCTATATAATTTAACATATCAAATACACCTCATTAGTTTGACATCTTTCTTTTTATAAGGAGAGAGAATATATCTTTTGAGATGTTTCAGGGACCCTCTGGAACAAATCAAAGTTCTAGCTCAAAAAGACTTCATTTAGAACTTGATTTTTGGGAATTTTGCCAAACATATTAAGTTAAAGAAAAAAATTTTTAACGTTTATTTATTTTTGAGAGAGAGTGCAAGCAGGGGGGTGGGGGGGGGCAGAGAGAGACAGAATCTGAAGTAGGCTCCAGGCTCTGAGCTGTCAGCACAGAGCTGGATGCGGGGCTTGAACTCATGGACCATGAGATCATGACCTGAGCCAAAGTCGGACGCTTAACTGACTGAGGAACCCAGGCACCCCCAAACATATTAAGTTTTAAAATACATGATTAAATGGGATCATAGGTCCTATGAAACAATACTTCGTTATCTATTTAACCAAAGTGACAAACACATTGAAGGCAAATACTGAAAGTTGCATAGTTATATATATTTATATATAATAAATATAAATGAACTCTTTTAATAAAAAAGACTCTGTTTTCTTAAGTAATCAAAGACCGGATAAAGAAAATGGGAAGTACAGGAAGTTATTTTGATAAAACATAGGATCTTTGTTTTCTAGGCAGATTACTTAAAAGGTAAAGGAAAACTTTTCACAATCTTATCAAGAGCAGACCCATAGTCCAAGAAAGCTTTGCTCTTTTAGAAGAGACAAGACTCAATTCTAGTTTTGCATCAATGTACTTTAGATATTAAGGCTCGTTTTTTATAACCTTATAATTAACGCACTCAATTTTAGCCATCATGACCGTTTGAAATAGGTATCTCCTCTACTCTCTTCCCAGCTTTCTATATCCGTTTAGTTTTTGTCTTTTATTCTGCTCTTTCTCATTCTAGAACAACGAATTATTCTATGTTAGGGCAAAATTACTCTTTTTTTTTCCTTTAGCAAAAACATATCTCCATATCATATTTTTTTCGTACCAAAACACATCTTACTTTCCTTGTATATACTAAGTCCCCTCACCTTCTTCCTAGTATTTTAATTACATATATTAATTAGAATTCTTAACCTTAATTCTAGTGAAAACTAGGAAGTAATTGTGAAGTGTTTGTCATACACCAACATTCTATACATTGGCAAATTTATGAATACTTCATTTCCTCATTTCTAGAGCTATATGCTTCCTCATGGTATAATTTTTTCATTGTTTTTCAACGTGGTACAAAATATGTTTGCGAACAGACCCAAATACCCCTGGTTGCTTTTTAATAAGAAGCAAAAAGTAGGTTAACTTACATTCAGTTATTAATGTTTCACCATTTTGCCTTATGTGGGATGATATACATATTCAGTGAATATTCATCATTTCACTTGACTTAGCAAAACTCTAAGGCTGTAAGTTACCAAAGATATTTGGTAAACTTTCAAGCAGACATATTATAAAAAAAAATTGTTGAAAAGTTCATTTATGAATTTTTATATTTTTTAACTTTTTTACATTAAACTTACAGTTATTTAATTTGGTTGTTTTAAATAAATATGTTTAAATTATTCATGAAAATTTCATGAGATGGCAACTAGCCATCTTATTAAATTACTTTTCCTGCTGACCAATTTTGTAACACAGAGATAACATATGCTTATTTGACTAGTAAACCCAGGTAGAAAAGCTGTATGTCATTTATATTTAATGCTGACAACTCTGGAGATATATCCATTTTTTGTTTGGCTGGTTTGGTTTTTGTTTTTTTTTTTTGCTTTTTTGAACTAATTCAACAATATTCTTATTTGCCAAAGATTAACTGAGTCATGTGAACTTAAAACTTGAGTTAGTTTCTGTATTTCTCTGAGAGAATACTAAATTAATATAGCACTTCTTTTTCTTTAATTCAGTTAAATTGAGCTCTTTTACAAATTAATTTTGGCAAGACCATCCAAAGGTAGAAAAATGTCACACATCTAAAACATACAGAAAAACACAAATAGAGATCTTACAGCTTTTCTTTTAAATTCTTAAATTATTGTACCATGTGTCAGGTACAATAATACAAAAATCTCTAGTTTGTAAAAGAACAGTTGGATCCAAATTGTGTTTATGGCAGATGGAAGAAGATAAGGTTACCTGCTCAGATGGCTAAAGCTTTTTACAATATTTGTTGAGAAGACTTTGAAGATTATTCATTTGCCCAGTTTCCAAATAGCTCCATTTCCCTTTTCAGCATCAGGTAGTTGCTTCTGGGTAGTTTTCTCTGACTCCTGCTGCCTCAAGTTCAAGTGACAGTAGGCATCTGAGGGCTGAAGTGGGAAGGGAGAAGTCTTGCACGTGGACAGAGGGATGGAGGAAGTAGGGGCCTGAAGAATTCAGGGAACTGAATGGAAGATCTGAAGGTAGCGAAAAAAGGAAGGAGGAGTGGAAACCATGGGAAGGGAGAGAGGTCTTAGAGGAACAAGTTTGGGAAGATGTTAGGTTCCCCAAAGAAGCCAGTGAAGTTCCAGATTATCCTCAGTAAAATCATGCCACCAAGAGGGAGGTGGACAGAGTTGGCAGAGCATATGGTCCAGGGGTTCAAGAAGAGGTTTCAGTTGACTGTAAAGTTCCCATGGGAGGAACAGGATGAAATAGAACAAGAGCGGCCTTAAAAAACAAAAAACTCCCATCAGGCTCTGAATATCAGCTTCCAGTTAGACTAACTTTTGACCAGAGAGCTCCTTTAAAAAATCCCTTCAAGGGGTGCCTGGGTGGCTCAGTCGGTTAAGCGGCCGACTTCAGCTCGGGTCATGATCTTGCGGTCCGTGAGTTCGAGCCCCGCATCAGGCTCTGTGCTGACAGCTGAGAGCCTGGAGCCTGTTTCGGATTCTGTGTCTCCCTCTCTCTGACCCTCCCCTGTTCATGCTCTGTCTCTCCCTGTCTCAAAAATAAATAAAACGTTTCAAAAAAAAATTTAAAAAATAAAAATAAAAAATCCTTTCAAATATCTCATTATCTATCAGGTTTCAGCTGGGATAAACAGTAAATATTCCTGGCAGTATTGAACTCCTTTAAAAATATTTTTTTTCCTGGGATGCCTGGGTGGCTCAGTCAGCTGAGCATCCAACTTTGGCTCAGATCATGATTTCAGGGTTCATGGGTTTGAGCCCTGCATTGGGCTCCATGCTGACATCTGGGAGCCTGGAGCCTGCTTTGGATTCTGTGTCCTCTTTCTCTGTGCCCCTCTCCTGCTCATGCTCTGTCTCTCACTCTCTCTCAAAAATAAACATTAAAAATAATTAAAAATAAATAAAATTTTTTTCTTTTTTTTTAAACCAAGGGTATACCTATCAAGTGACTCAAAACCAAAACCAATACCATTTATAACTTAATGAAAGAGACATCCCCAAAGAAGGTAGAAAAGTTGCAGCCCTCCAGAACCACTCCCAAAGATAGCCAAAAGAAAGAGACAACACCTCATCCCACCTCATCCTACCTCCCCCCCCACAGCTGGCAACAGTGAGTAGGATGCTAGTTTCCAATGGGATGTGACCCACATTTCTGTCCAGCTCCTATTCTATATTCTGTATTCTTATATTCTTATTCCATATTCTTCTGGCTCCTAACCTGATGGTTGAGCCACTTTCACACTCAAGAACCAATAACCAGCATGCCCCAGGCAAGCAGAAAGCCAAGCCAAATTCTCAGGGCACAAAATGAGGCAAATAGGAAAGTAATAGCTGTACCTTGGGAGACAAGGATCAGTAACCAATGGGTACCCCAAACCAAATTCCCAAGACTGTTAATTCAGAGAACTAATATTTACAAGTGTTTTTCTTCTGCTAATCTGAATTTGGAAAGGAAGGGACAGTGAAAATTTACCTTCCTCTCTGGACTGGGCATTACTGACAAATCAAGGAGAGCTGGTTTTGTAAGAGTTCTTACCGATTCTGGCTTCTGCCAGTTCTTCTGGGGTCCATCTGTAAGCTCTAGAGTGAGCGGGGTGTCTCAGCAATCCCATCCTTTGCCACCAGGGGACATACAGGGGAGGAAAATAATTTTCCCTCTGATATTCTGAGTTCCTAGCTAAGACCCTTACAATAAAAGATTAACAAGAGAAAAACAGTTTATTAACATGTGTTCTCCATGTATACAAGGTATACATACACACTCAGGGAAAATTAGAAACTCATAGAAATAGCTTTAGCATTCAGGATTAAATACCATTTTAAGAGGGAAAAGAAAAGGGACATGTAGGTTTCATAGGGGAGAGTAAGTGATTTTTAGGAAAGATGAATGGGCCCTTAGAAGAACAGATTGGAGGTAAGATAGTTTGTGACAAGGTTTATCTGGGTGTGGTGTTAATTTCTAATCTGCTCTCCTATAGTGACTCAATCCTCCCTGGTTGATGAAACCCCTTTGGGGAGGGGATTTATGACAACTGAGTTCCTTTTAGAGGATTTGTTTTTAAGCAGATAAGGGAGGTTTGGGGAAAGCCTCCCCTGCTTTTGCTGTTAAAAATTGTTAAATGCCCAGGGGCACCTGGGTGGCTCAGTCAGTTAAGCATCTGACTCCTGATTTCTGCTCAGGTCATAATCTCACAGTTTCATGGATTTGAGCCCTGCATCAGGAACACTGTCAGTGCAGAGCCTGCTTGGGATTCTCTGTCTCTCTCTCTCCACCTCTCCCCAACTCTCAATCTCTGTCTCAAAAATAAATAAATGAACAAACATTAAAAAATCTTTTTTCTAAGTACCTACAACTGAAAACAGCCAATATGCTAAAGTGGCATATTTTTGGGGTGGCATGTTCTATTTCCTTTCATCCCCATTGTAAAGATGAGAATATTAAAGGTCAGACAGGTCAAATAATTGACCGTAGGGTCTACACACACTATTTACACTGTCTCAGTTATATTTGAAATGGTTATAATTTGTATCCTCAGATGTGCCTTTCACTCAGTAGGAACTCAATATGATGAATGCATGACTGGATAAACATTAGAACCAACTCAGTTGGTTAAAGCCCAATCTTATCATTCAGTAGCTGTGAAGTACAACTTTTGAACTTCTTT
This sequence comes from Panthera uncia, assembly GCF_023721935.1. Lineage (NCBI taxonomy): Eukaryota > Metazoa > Chordata > Mammalia > Carnivora > Felidae > Panthera > Panthera uncia. The sequence goes on along the minus strand of NW_026057585.1, from coordinate 20,946,040 downwards.
CCTTCTGAAAGTTTTAGAGAAGGAACTTTCTATTTGATATTAATCTGTGGAATTTTTGTGCATGTTTAGGAAACTACAAAAAAATTAAGAGTAAATTCTTGATCTGTCTGGGTAACTGAAATCAAACCAACAATTACTAATGTCATTGAACATCTCCATTTGAATATTATCAAACCAGCAGTTAATATTTTTATTCATGTGTATGAATTTATTATTAAAGTTCAGATCAATGTGAATTGGTAGTGCAACATTAGATTTCGACCCTCTAAACAGCAAGCATATTCTAAGTATATTCAACTTGTCTCTAATGAAAGAGTGTAGTGCTGTGGTTATATATTTTTAGTGGATTTTTAAGTGTCTTTTGCTATGTAGATTTGAAAGTGTTTGGTATACAGTATGAGAGTTTTTACTTTATAAGCTTGAATGTTACCCGGCTTCTCTACCTAAACTGGCTACTTAGAATTCTTATTAGTGTATCATTTTTTAGATACCACTCAAAACCCAAAGAACCAGTTGCTGTCTGAAGATAAATGTTTTGATTGAAAAAGTATGCTGGATCAGGTAATATAGTAGAAATTAGAGCTTAAGATGAAGCAGAAACTCTTAGGTCACAACAGGTAAAATGCTAAAAAAAAAAAAAAAACATTTTAATAAGAGAGTGCCTACATACAACTTTACACCTGCTTTACCTACTTTTTCTGTAAAAGTTGGATGTGAAGTTTTTTCTAAACTCATGTATTCTTTAAAGCCAATTTTAAACATTTCTAGTAGTATTTTTTAACATGAGTAAATCTTATAAAGATATTCAATGAATATTCAAATAAAGCATTGTATTTTAACCATTTTATCTGATTGATACCTTGTAATCCTCATAACTGTGCCACATGTGGGGTACATACTGTTTTTCCTCCATATTATACATGAATGAGAGGAGGGACAGAGAGGTTAAATAGTTTGCTTTATTTATCAAGTGGTGGGGACAGAATGTGAAATTAGGCAATCTGAGTCCAGAGGCATACTCTAATTTACTATGCTGACTGTCCCTCTAAAACTTAGACTTCCTTAAACACTGAGCCTTCACTGTGAAGACCATGCAAAAGACTTACTGCAAAAACTCATAAGCCATGAATTGGTAGCTTTGAAAGAAGTCTTGCTTTGTATTTGAGCTCTGACATGTTATGCAAGGCAAATTATATACTTAATATCTCAGAACCTACAGAGTTTTAAATCTATAAAATGAGTGATTCCTCCTTTTACAGATTAAATGAGATTTATTTATTTATTTTAAATTATTTTGTTTTTAGTTTATTTTTTGAGAGAGCAGGGGAGGGGCAGGGGAGGGGCAGCCCAAACAGGCTGCACATAGCACAGAGCCCGATGCGGCACTCGAACCCACAAACCATGAGATCATAACCTGAGCCGAAATCAAGAGTGGGACGCTTAACCAACTGAGCCACCCAGGCGCCCCCAGATTAAATGAGATTTAAATGAGATGATGCCTGTAAAGCACCTAGTGCAATATCTGATGAGCTGTAGGGTGCTCAGTAAATGTTCTTTTATTAATTTAACATCTCTTGTGAAGTTACAATTATTAGAAAACATTTCATGAGAACTAGTTTCTGCATGGGTGCCTCTACCTTTTATGTATTATACAGAGAAACTTAATTCACAAGGATCATTCTAACCTTCTGAGAATTTACTTATTGTGGAGTTTACTTATTTTATAAATCCAATACAGAGTAAACGCCTAGTATGTGATAGGCACAGGTAAGGAAATGCAAGATATACAATGATAAATGAAACACAGAAGTGCATATATGTCAACAAATTAGATTAATAAAATTTATAAGTGGTATTATAAAATACAAGTATAAAATTACATTGGAATATAGTAGAGGGAAGGCTTCAGTCTCCTTGAAACTTAGGAAAATTTCACTGAGAGTAGACTTGTATCTTAAGGCCTATAAATGTACAAGTTCTACAGGTAAAGAAGAGGAAAAGTTTTTTAAAAAGGGATATTTGTTCAGAGAATGCACGAAGAAAAGTGTCTGAGACAGGTCATAGTTTATGGCAGGGAATTTAGGTTGGGGCCAGATTTGTGAGGGACTGCGTTATGTGAGTTTGTATTGTATCTTCTATTTGTAGGGAGTTAGTTAAATTTTACAAAAAGAGAAGGAATGTGATCAGGTCTACAGTTTATTAAGACGTCGGCTATATGGAGGATAGAGCTGTGAGAGTCTGAAGGCTGTCCCATCAGTTAGTAGGCAGAGTGCCATGAGACTTGAACAGTAAATATTGAATAAGTATAATCAAAATGTACTCATAATCTGTGTATGAACCCATATATACGTAATCTCCTAAGACTGTAGGCTTACCTGGGAGTGGTTGCAATTTCCTGTTTAGAAAGGGCGGTGGTTAAAAAAACCACCACTACACAGAATTTGAATTCTAATAGTGGAATTTTGTCCTTAGGGGAGGGTGGTAATCTTTCCTTAAATACCCAAGCACAGTTAATAGCTAGAGTTAAAAAAAAACAAAATTTGTCCTTGACAGTCTGTCAAACTATAAACCCATAAATACCAGCTCATTCTATATGTTCTAATTTCAGTTAAATTATTTTAAACATGTTTTTCTAAAATTTTTACCATTTGTGAGTGGTGCAAAGAAAAACATCTTAAGGTCCCTGATCTTTCAGGTTTTTCCTCAGGCTGAATTAAATAAATGGCTAAACATCATTCTTGATTATCCTTGTACATTTTAATACTTAAACATTTGAAAAATGCTGTAACCTTGTTATTAATGTTAGTGCTTGGGTAATAACACTTATAAAATTATTATATTATGTTTGGTTTTCTGCATATACATAGATATGTTTTAGATGGCAGTTTCTGACTCATGTAGTATAACTGTAACTGGACAATAAATCATGTTTATTTTAAAATTTTTTTTAAACTTTTATTTTTGAGAGAGAGACAGACGTGAGCAGGGGAGGGGCAGAGAAAGAGGGAGACACAGAATCCAAAGCAGGCCCCAGGCTCTGAGCTGTCAGCACAGAGCCTGACGCACAGGGCTTGAACTCACAAACTGTGAGATCGTGACCTGAACTGAAGTCAGACGCTTAACAGACTGAGCCACCCAGGCGCCCTGGACAATAAATCATGTTTAAAGGAGTCAATTTGAAAATAGTCTAGTGTGAACAGAAAATTTTAGATTGGGAATTGTTTTCTAGTTTATAAACTATATCTGATTATCTGCTATTAATATTTTAGGTTATAAAAAACAAAGACATGAATAAAAATGTGATGATCTGTGTATTCTTTGTCTTTCATGTCCTTTAAGATAATAAAGAAATGGATGTTTTCTAAAATAAGCACTAGTAGAAGAATTACTTTGTAACATTTAGTTAAGTCCTTACCTTCCCTATAGAAATGTTATTAACCATTTAGTTTTGTGAACCAAGTGGATGGGCTTCAAATTTTCCGTGACAGAACATCACTAGAGTAATATCTTATTTATTTGGTATCCTTGATTTTTTTCCTGAGTCTGGCATTTAGTTTTAAAAATATTTATTAAGCACAAACTGTGTGAGAGGAACTGTTGTATGCACTCTTCAATGTAAACCAGTTTCCTGGTAACTGATTTATTCGTTTGAGTACTGAAAACTTAATTTTATTTTCTTAAAAAAAATTTTTTTTTAACATTTATTCAATTTTGAGAGACAGAGAGTGAGTGGGGAAGGGGCAGAGAGAGAGGGAGACACAGAATCTGAAGCAGGCTCCAGGCTCTGAGCCATTAGCACAGAGCCTGAGACAAGGCTCAAACTCACAGACCTGCGAGGTCATGACCCCAGCTGCAGTCAGATGACGCTTAACTGACTGAGCCACCCCTGTGCCCCTGAAAGCTTAATTTTAACCAGTCTTCCTCCTAAACATTTTAAATGCTTTCTGCCTAGGTAGACATAGAATGGAGAACAATTAAAAATTTAAAATATAGATTCTTGTATTGATTTCCTGTGGCTGCTGTAACAAATTATCCCAGCTTGGTTGCTTAAATGAAGAGAAATCTATTCTCCCAGAATTCTGGAGGCCAGAACTCCAAAATCAGTATCATTAGGCTGATAATCAGAGAGGCTGGTAATCAAAGACTCTGGAGGCTCTAAGGAAGTATCCATTCCTTTCTTCTCCCAGTTTCCTTCCTTGGTTTGTGGCTGCATTACTCATGGACAAGGCCAGCATCTTCAAATCTCTCTCTGGATCCATCTTCACACTGCCTTCTCCTCTTACGTATTTGTGTTCTTCTTTTCTGTCTGTCTTTCATAAGGACACTTGTATTTAGGGCTCATTTAGCTAATCCAGGATAATCTTCCTGTCTCAAGATCCTTAACTTAATTTCATTTGCAAGATCCCCTTTTCCAAATAAGGTATCATTTACAAGTTCTAAGGATTAGGACCTTTATCTTTGGGGGCCATTATTCAGCCTACTACAATCCTCAGACATATTTTAATATCTGGACATGTGCTAGGATATAGAGATTGTAAAAATATATAGAATGTAGGATCCTGGGGCCCTATGAAGTTGTAAAGTCAATTTGCTTTTTATTTCAAGTCCTTGACGGGATCAGACTTTGGATTTCTTTTTTAGAAATACTGACTTTGTAGCTAAAAGAGATAAGTTGTTTTAAGGCAGTCATGGAAACTTTCTGATACCTTGCTTGAACCATGGTCTGTGAATTTAGGGTCTCAAGTTCATTATTTTTTTTTCTCCAAGTCTTCTAGTTACCTTGGAAACAACAAATGAACACCATTAGATGACAATTTCCAGTAAAATGTTTGTGGCAGCAACTACTTGATCACCTAAAGCCTTATGTTGATTATAGGTATTTATAGACGATAATTTTTTTTTAAGTTTATTTATTTATTTTGAAAGAGAAAGAGAATACCCGTGCACACACTGGTGGGGAAAGAGCAGAGAGAGGGGGAGAGAGAGAATCCCAAGCAGGCTCCACGCTCAGTGAGGACTTGACGTGGGGCTCCACGATCGTGAGATCATGACTTGAGCTGAAATCCAGAGTCAGACGCTTAACCAACTGAGGCACCCAGGTGCCCCTACAGGGAATAATTTAATTTCTGCCTTAACATGATGAACTACCAGTGGCTCCTTTACCACTGGTAATAGGATCATTAATGGCCTTAAATCTAGTCAGGTCAGAAAAGTGATTCCAAATTACTATCACTGTGGTTCTGTTACCCTAGAAACCACATTTGGTACCAAAAACTGTATCAGGGTTCAATAGAGAAACAGAACCCTTCACTATTATAGAATAAGGGATTTATGATAGGAATAAGACCTGTGACAACTGTGAGAGAAGCAGGGGAAGTCACGGTCAAAAAAGAGAGTGGTGAAGGATTCCTGAGAAGTCACTAAGCAGCCTTCCTGAAAGACTAGTGTGTATACTCAAGTCAGAGCTTTCAAAACCATCTAGAAAGGAAAGCATGTCCTGTAGCCAGAATAGGATCATGTAATGGAGCTGGTGGGAGAGTGTAGAGAAAGCTATCCTCTCTTTGTAGCTGTCTTTCACTGTCCACAGTCAAGAGTCTGGTGGAGAGCCTGAGTCCACTCTTACGCAGTAAAGATCAGCAGTTGTGAGGAAGAGCTGACCCAGTGCAGGGAAGAGTGAAGATAACTGGAATCTGTTTCTCTGTTTCTGTTTTACCACATGTAATCCTGCAAATTTTCTGAGAGTAATGGCTCTTGCATCACTCTTGTCTTCCTAGTTTTGTGCGGACTTTGTGTTTAGCCAGTTCTAACCTAGCACCATACAGAGTAAAGGACTGTTTGAGTTTATGAGTTTAACGAAGTTGACATAAGGTATCATAATTTTCCTATGATATTTTTCTCTAGCACCTTAGGTTATAGCAGTTTACATACTTATACTGTTTCTTTTTTTCTTTAAGTTATAATGTTTATTTTTGAGAGAGAGAGCACATGCATGCATGGGGGAGGGGCAGAGAGAGAGGGGGACAGAGGACCTGAAGCAGGCTCTGCGCTAACAGCAGAGAGCCCAATGTGGGGCTCAAACCCACGAACCACAAGATCATGACCTGAGCCAAAGTCAGACACCCAACTGACTGAGCCACCCAGGCGCCCCTCTTTTTTTTTTTTTTTTTAATTTGGGAGAGTGAGTGTGTGTAAGTGGAGCGGGGGAGAGGGGCAGAGGGAGAGAGAATCTTAAGCAGGCTCCACGCTCAGCATGGAGCCCAACGTGGGGCTTGATCCCATGACCCATGAGATCATGACCCAGTTGCCCCTCAAAGGGGATCTTAGAGCTATACTGTTTTCCAAATGACTGATATTATATAAAGAATACAATAAATAATACTGAGCAATTTTAAATCTAAAAATTAGAATGCAAATATGTTTTATATTTGTATAATTGAAGAAATATTTGAGTACTATTGATTTTACTGAATGTAAGAATGGAAATTCTGTAGTCCTGAAAGAATAAGTTAAAAATTGACAGTACTATTATTTACATATAGGTGATATTGCCTTAGGTAAACAGACATTTGACACGTTGAGGAAGAAAGGGAAGGAGAAACAATGAAAAGTTGTTTTACTTAGATTGTAATAGGAACTTTAGGTAGTAAAGAGTTGGTTATTAAGTGTTACTGAGCAGGATTGTGCTTTTCCTTAAGCACTTAAAAGTGAACTAATTTAGTGGAAGTTACTATTTCTATCATAGAAACAAAATTGATTATACCGATAATGTAAATTATCTTCAGTTCATTTTTCTTTCACTTTAATAAAAAAAGAAAGCTTTTGGATTTTCCACAGGATTATTATGGATTTCAAGTATGATGTATTGTTGCTACTTTTAGGGAATGCAGTAGCTACGTTTGAGGTAATTTGAAAGGAAGATATATAGATGCCAGTGTCAGAAGTAGAGGCAGTTGTGATAAATTTTATTTGTCATTATTTAGCATACAGTTATAGGTTGCAGTTTTAAAGTTTGGCATCATGGAGGATAATGGACAAAAAGTTGCAACTGAGGTCAGTATTTCTGTATGTATTTATTTACTTTTTCTGTTCACACTTGGGAAAATCTTAAAAGATCTGTTTTTACCAATCGATATTTCTGACTAGCATATAATATGAACTTATATTTTCCTGTCACTTTGTAATTTGTGTGTTTTCATATGTACTGTATTATGTCATTAACAGCTAGTAGATTATTATATTGTACTTAGGGAGTAGTATATTTCAGAACTACTGTTTAGAAAATGTAAATATAGCTTACTCTAAAAACCATAAGTTAAGAAATTTAGTCTTTTATTTTTACAATAGAAGGAAAATTGATGTGCAGAATTTCTTAGGTACTTAGTTGTCTGTATAAAAATCTATGTAAATTTTATTACAGTTTAAAAATACTGACTAAACATTTGGTCTCTTAGGACTTTTAGTAGCTGGAGATGCATCAGCAAAATACGAATATGATTTTTTTTTTTTAATTTTTTTTTTTAACGTTTATTTATTTTTGAGACAGAGAGAGACAGAGCATGAATGGGAGAGGGTCAGAGAGAGGGAGACACAGAATCTGAAACAGGCTCCGGGCTCTGAGCTGTCAGCACAGGGGCCCGATGCGGGGCTCAAACTCACAGACCGTGAGATCGTGACCTGAACCGAAGTCGGCGCTCAACCGACTGAGCCACCCAGGCGCCCCTATTATTATTATTTTAAATGTTTATTTATTTTGAGACAGATTGTGCCTGCATGCAAGTGAGGAAGGGGCAGAGAGCGAGGGAGAGAAAATCCCAAGCAGGTGCAAGCTATCAGCATGGAGTCCAGCCCGGGGCTCAATCCCAAAACTGTGAGATCATGACCTGAGCCAAAATCAAGAGTCAATCACCTCAGCCACCCAGGGGCTCCCAGATATTATTGTTGCAGTAGAAACAATGAGCTTCATATACAGACCTAAAGATTATACATATACATAGTAAGCTTATGGAATAAGTCTGTAGCCAGACTGATTTTCAGATTTACACACAAGGCCTTATCTAAGTCTGAAAAGATGAGTAGAGATTATTGGTATATAACGTTTTAAAGATTTCAAAACTTAGTTAATGCATATCTAATGTAATTAATGATGGTTTATACAACTAATTTCTCACTAATCCTGACTAATTTGGAGGTAGAGGTGGTAGCAGAAGTGTACATTAATGATACTTCATGTAATGTGTGTTGTTTAAAAAATTTAAGCCTTTAATTCAGAATTGGCTGACAATGCATTATAAAGCAAGGATCTTTGGAAGCTATTTTAAAGAAAATTAAAGACATCTAATTAGCATATCAGATGTACTTAATTTGTACCTTCTAGTGTGCTTGTAAAACCTTTTTGTTCTTGGGGCACCTGGGTGGCTCAGTCTGAGTGTCTTGATTTTGACTCAGGTCAAGATTCCAGGGTCATAGGATGGAGCCCAGTGTCTAGTCCCCCCTACCTTCACGCTCCCTGGCTAAGCATAGAGCCTGCTTAAGATTCTCACCCTCTGTTCCTCTCCCCTATTTCCACTCTCACTCTCAAAATAAAAAATAAATAACTACCAAGAACCTCTTGGAACTCTAAAGAGGCTTACTAATATTTTTTTGTACAAAGTGCAAAAATATTTTAATTAAGCCATCATCCAAACTCATCAAGTTGCAGTGAATGAAGTTATGTTGTACATATGTTATAAAATGGGATTTAAAAATAATAAAACTAGGAGTGCCTGGATGGCTCTGTCAGTTAAGTGTCCAGCTCTTAATTTTGGCTAAGGTAATGATCTCATTGCTTGTGAGTTTGAGCCCTGCATCAGGCTCTGCATTGACTGTGTGGAACCTGCTTCAGATTCTCTCTTCCTTTCTCTCTTTGTCCTTTGCCTGCTCGTGCTCTCCCTCTCTCTCAAAATAAATAAGTAAACTTAAAAAAAAAATAAAAAATAAGAAAACTAAAAATAAATAAATAAATGAATAAATAAAAATAAAACTAACTTTATAAATACCAAATTTATAACAATTCAGAGGAAAAACAGTGATTGGAAAGCAAGTGCAAGTTCTATTAGAGTGACTAACCAAACCCTGAAATACCCCTTGTGCAAAGGACTTTTATTTTATTATTTTTTTAAATGTAATTTACTGTCAAATTGGCTAACATACAGTGTGTACAGTGTGCTTTTGGTTTTGGCAGTAAATTCCCATGGTTCATCACTTACATATAACACCCAGTGCTCATCCCAACAAGTGCCCTCCTCAATGCCCATCACCCATTTCCCCCCTTCCCCAACCCTCCCATCAACCCTCAGTTTGTTCTCTGTATTTAAGAGTCTCTTGTGGTTTGCCTCCCTCCCTCTCTGTAACTTTTTTTCCCCCTTCCCTTCCCCCATGGTCTTCTGTTAGGTTTCTCAAGTTCCACATATAAGTGAAACATATGATATCTGTCTTTCTCTAACTTATTTCACTTACCATAATACCTTCCAGTTCCATCCACGTTGCTGCAAATGGCATGATTTCATTCTTTCTCATTGCCAAGTAGTATTCTGTTGTATATGTAAACCACATCTTCTTTATCCATTCATCAGTTGATGGACATTTGGGCTCTTTCCATAATCTGGCTGTTGTTGAAAGCTCTGCTATAAACATTGGGATACATGTGCCCCTGTGCATCAGCACTCCTGTATCCCTTGAATAAATCTAGTAGTGCTATTGCTGGGTCATAAGGTAGTTCTATTTTTAATTTTTTGAGGAACCTCCACACTTTTCCAGAGCGGCTGCACCAGTTTGCATTCCCACCAGCAGTGCAAGAGGGTTCCCGTTTCTCCACATCCTCGCCAGCATCCGTAGTTTCCTGTGTTGTTCATTTTAGCCATTCTGACAGGTATGAGGTGGTAGCTCGGTGTGGTTTTGATTTGTATTTCCCTGATCATGAGTGACATTGAGCATCTCTTCATGTGTCGGTTGGCCATCTGGATGTCTTCTTTGGAAAAGTATCTATTCATGTCTTCTGCCCATTTCTTCACTACATTATTTGTATTTCAGGTGTTGAGTTTGGTAAGTTCTTTATAGATTTTGGATACTAACCTTTTATTCGATATGTCATTTGCAAATATCTTTTCCCATTCTGTCGGTTGCCTTTTAGTCTTGTTGATTTTTTCCTTTGCAGTGCAGAAGCTTTTACTCTTGATGAGGTCCTAATAGTTCATTTTTGCTTTTAATTCCCTTGCCTTTGGAGATGTGTCGAGCAAGAAATTGCTGTGGCCAAGGTCAAAGAGGTTGTTGCCTGTTTTCTCCTCTATGGTTTTGATGGTTTCCTGTCTCACATTTAGGTCTTTCATCCATTTTGAGTTTATTTTTGTGTATGGTGTAAGAAAGTGGTCTAGTTTCATTCTTCTGCATGTTCCTGTCCAGTTCTCCCAGCACCATTTGTTAAAGAGACTGTCTTTTTTCCACTGGATGCTCTTTCCTGCTTTGTCAAAGATTAGTTGGCCATACATTTTGGGTTCAATTCTGGGTTCTCTATTCTATTCCATTGGTCTTTGTCTGTTTTTGTGCCAATACCATACTGTCTTGATGGTTACAGCTTTGTAGTAGAGGCTAAAGTCTGGGATTGTGATGCCTCCCACTTTTGTTTTCTTTTTCAATATTACTTTGGCTATTTGGGGTCTTTTGTGGTTCCATACAAATTTTAGGATTGCTCTAGCTTTGAAAAGAATGCCTGTGCAATTTTGATTGGGATTGCCTTGAAAGTGTAGATTGCTTTGGGTAGTATTGACATATTAATGATATTTATTCTTCCAATCCATTAGCATGGAATGTCTTGTTGGTTTTTTTTTTTTTTTTTTTTTTTTTTTTTTTTCTTTTTGTCTTCTTCAATTTCTGCAAAGGACTTTTAGAAGTACTAGCAGTGTGGGGTACCTAGGTGGCTCAGTCGGTTGAGTGTTTGACTCTTGATTTCAGCTTAGGTCATGATCTCATGGTTTGTGGCATTGAGCCCCACGTTGGGCTCTGTGCTGAAAGAGTGGAGCCTGCTTGGAATTCTCTCTCTCCTCTGTCCCTGCCCTTCCCTCTACTCATGGGTGCATTCACATGTGCATTCTCTCTCTCTCTCTCTCTCAAAATAAATAAAACATTAAAAAAAACCAGTATTGGCAGTATGATTGCTGTATCAAATCACACATACACAAAGATTGCATTTATATATTGTTGTTATTTAGTACAATAATTAAACAACAAATAATTGTACAATAGTTCATTATTATATGTGTTATATATTACTATATACACTCAAAGTTTATAATTTAAAAATTCAGTCAGGGGAGCCTAGCTGGCTCAGTAGATTTAGCATCTGACTCTTGATTTTGGCTTAGGTCATGATCCTAGGGTCATGGGATTGAGCCCCACATCAGGATCTACTCTGAGTGTGGAGCCTGCTTAAGGTTCTCTCTCTCTTTCTCCCTCTGCTCCTCTCTCCTGTTCGTGCACACACACACTCTCTCTCTAAAGTGAAACAAAACAATAAAATGAAAAGAAAAATTCAGGCAAAAGTTTTAGATGAAAAAATTGAAATTAGATTAACAGAATTGTGTGTTTATGTGTGTTAGAACTGGAAGAGACTTGAAAACTCATGTAAAATGTTAAATTTTAGAAAAAGAGCTTAAAATTCTTGTGGTTTATATAATGTTTAGAAACGACTTTAAAAATTTTAAGAAAATTTATAAATTTATTTTTTTTAATTTCTTTTCAATGTTTATTTTATTGAGAGAGAGAGAGAAAGAGCGCGCGCGCATGCACTTGCAAGCGCAAGTGGGGGCGGGGCAGAGAGAAGGAGACACAATCCAAAGCAGGCTCCAGGCTCTGAGCCATCAGCACAGAGCCTGACGCACAGGGCTCAAACTCAGGAGCCTTGAGATCATGACCCGACCCAAAGTTGGATGCTCAACCGGGTGAGCCACCCAGGCACCCCTAAATTTAAATTTTTAAAAGGAAAAGAATGCTAAATGTTTATCAGTAGGAGAATGGGTAAATAAAAGGTCTACTCATTTGATGGAGCATTGGAGTTGTTAAAAGCAATGAGCTAGGTCTGTGTATCAGATGCTGAATAAAGTAAGGAAAATGCTGAATAAAGTATGCAGTTTGTTGTTATGTATATATATTAAAGTACTTATGGCTTATGATTATATCTATATATGTATAAAGAATTTTTAATAGTAGACTAGAAATATATACTCTAAACTCATAATAGGTTCCTACTGAGGAGGGGGAAAGGAATGGGATTTAGAGTTGTGGCTTATTGGGAGACTTTGACTTTAATCACTTTAGTCGTAATGTTATTCCTTTACAAAAGGGAAGATAAACAAATGTGACAAGATTGAGACTTATCAGTTCTGGGTGATGTAATCATAGATGTTATGTTCTTGGTACTTTTGTTTTTAAAAATTTATTTTTAATGTTTATTTATTTTTGATAGAGAGCATGAGCAGGGGAGGGGTAGAGAGAAAGAGGGAGACACAGAATCCAAAACGGGCTCTAGGCTGTGAGCTGTCAGCACAGAGCCTGACACAGGGCTCGAACTCACAAACTTCAAGTTCATTACCTGAGCCAAAGCCAGATGCTTAACCATTTGAGCCACCCAGGTGCCCTGTTCTTGGTACTTTATTGAATTTTAACATTCCATTTTTTTCCTTCAAAAAAGGAAAGGAAAAGGTGGAACTTTGTGATTACAAGACTTTATTTTCCATGTAATAAAGAAGCCCAAAAGGTTGTTAGAATACTTTTAAGTGGAAATATGAAATGGTCTAGGTGCTTTATTTCACCTTTGCTACTAAAGTCCTGGGGTTTAGGGTTTTCCAAAAAACTGAAATAAAAATTATTGACAGAATCTATACCAGATATAGATGTTGTTGGGTAATTGATGATGGTTGAAGTTTTTACTAATTAAGTTTTCTACATTTTTCTTATTTTTAATATTTTATTTGTTCATTTGTTTATTTTAGAGAGAGAGCATGAGCAGGATTGAGGGGCAGAGAGAAAGAGAGAGAGACACAGAGAGAGAGAGAGAGAGAGAGACAGAGAAAGAGAGAGAGACAGAGAGAGAGAGAGAGAGAGACAGAGAGAGAGAGGGAATCCCAGCAGGCTCCACATTCAGCGTGGAGCCTGACGCAGGGCTTGTGACCTGAGCCATAATCAAGAGTCAGAGGCTCAACTGACTGGACCACCCAGCCTTCCCAGTTTTCAACATTTTTTAAAGAATATACTGGCTTTTTAAAATAATTAAAAGTATTAAATGCTATTTTCAAAAAACAGAAGAAGCCAAAACAAAGCCATCAGAATGAAATAGTGTCATTTACTTTAGTAATCAAAAAGAGTGCATTTTTCAGGTCTTAGCTGTTAAAGGTGAAAGTGGAACATCTAAGCATTCTTACTCTTCTGATCCTGCTATAAATCTGAGAGCCTCACTGAACCCCCAGTGAGTTCAGGGAGCTTAGTAACTAGAGACCTTAAAAAATGTGGGTAGCAATTTGTTGACTAGTTCATAAGGCTTTGACAGTGAATTGAATAAAGCTTCATTTGTGAGAGAACTTAGTACAGTTCCTTGTTGATTATTGGCATGTAAATTTCTTAGATAGAAAATTTTAATGAAACAATAATATGGAAACCGGAGGATTAGCAATTCCTGAAAGGATAAAAAAAGGGGAATTAGGTAGCAAGAGAAGAAAATGTAGGGAGGACTAAAATTAAATCTTAAATATAAGATTGTTTAGAGGTTGTGTTCAATAATAATGAGAAACTGTTGTACACTTTAAAATGAAGAAACAGTATTAATCTTATAAATTATAGAAGTGGAACATAATCTTCATTTTGGTAGATTTCTTATTTATGAATTTGCTGTGAATTTATGGTTTGCATTAAATGAAAATATTTAGTTTTACCTGTATTGTACTCCAAAACCAACCTATGTATTTGTATAATCTTAGAAATACTCGTATTTTTTTCCATTTTGAGTTTATACATTCCTTAGGCAGAATTATAAATTAAATTGCAATTCTTTACAGTTGATCTAGTACCAATGATCATTTGATTGTATATATTTTACTTTTCAAGTTTGTATTAGAAAAACAATCCAATTTTTTCCTGCTGTGTGTCTCCTTTCCTCCTCCTCCAGAACACTTCACTTCTGACATTTTTGGTCATCAAATGTTGGGGAGGAGATGTGGTTTCCTCACCTCAAGCCATTCTCTGTGACACCAGCTGGGTATCCTACAATTTAACTTGTATTCTGACACTATCTACCTGCAGATAGTGTCAGATCCTATGGATTGGCGTTTCACTCCCATAAGACTGCTCCCACCCTAGTTCAGATGCCAGTCGCAAGTAGTAAGTAGGTCACCAGATTACCCATAACTCTAATTTGGCTACAAATGGGAGGTTCCCACCATCCCCTCCTCAACTTGGATTAACTTGCTACAGTGGCTCATATAACTCAGAGAAACACTTCCTGTATCAGTTTATTAAAGGATGTGATAAAGGATACAGATGAACAATTAGATAGATACATAAGTACCAGGTTTCAGAGGGCCCTGAGTGCAAGAGCTTCTGTCCCTGTGGAGTTGGGATGTGTTATCCTCATGCTGTGTATAGCTTGTTATCCTGAAAGCTCTCTGAACTTCATACTACTGGAATTTTTATGGAGTTTTCGTTACATAGGCATGATCAGTTGATCACCCAGGAAATGACGAGGGTTTCAGGAACCCTGTGTCAGGAACCAGGGCCAAAGACCAAATATTAGAACAAAAGATGCTCCTAGTGCTCTTATCACTAAGGAAATCACAAGGGTTTCAGGAACCCTGTGTCAAGAGCTAGGGGCAGATACCAATATATATTTTTTCTATTATCTCACATACTTAAAAAAATACATTGTAACTGTATTAATAATTAAGATCTGAATTATCAAGGCAAATGTATTGATGTTGTACATGTTTGGAAATGGAAAAGCAAAATAGTAAAGATAGTACATCCTGGCTTAGAATCTGACCTTTAAAATTCATTTGAAAAGAAAGTAGGGCACTGCTGTTGTAACAGGTACATTTTTACGATCTTAGTTGCACAATAAACAAAGACTTCCTTGAATAGATTTTCCAGGAGAATCAGATGCCTATGCCAAATGTAGATTGCTGGGAACTTGCACTGCTTCCACACAGAGATAAAGTCCATCAGATGTCCTCTGGAATTCTACAGTAACACATAGTGAGAGCTAGGGAACCTGGTATTTAACTATATAACTTAATATTTCCAATTAGTAATTATATGACCTTGAACAAGTCATCTAACTTCTCTGTTCACTATTTTCTTCAGTTTAAAATGAAGAGATTTGTACTAGATGATTTCTAAAGCATCTTCTATCTCTAAAATGCCGTAATTTCATTTCACATTAGGACTCTTGCTAATGCAGATTTACAAAAGTGAGATGGTTAATACATAAATCTATGTATTCTTTCCTCTAGGTTTGATGCTCTTATTTATATATGACAAAAAGAGATATATTATTCAAATTTTCTCTCTGATATTCATATAAAGTACTTAAGGTAATTTTTTTCAATCATTTTTTTTTCACTATTGAAAATTTTATCCTCGTATTTATGGTGCTACAATGTTTGGATTTGGAGCATATTCAATTTGAGATAGGAACTGCTAAATTTAATAAACTAGACTTTGTTCCTTCAAGGATAGGCTCTCTCTGTTACCATGGTACTTGGCCTACTATAGGCACCAAATAATGACTATTGGATCCATTTGAATATATTATATTGCTATTTTAATGATTATGAGGTGAGGAAAGATAGTGGATCATATAACTAGAGCCATAAAGGGTGGCTTGGTTGTGAGAGCTATAAAGAAATATATAATAAAAAGTGTTCATATTAACAAAACTTAGGATGGAAGATGGAATCATGGAAAGGATAGAATTGGCCTGAAGAATAGACTAACAAAACATCATTGGTATTAATCCAAAGGAATTAGAGCCAAAATCAAAGTATGAGGAAAGCCTGTTGAGGAATGCTACTACTTAGTACATCCTCAATCTTTTTTTTTTTTTTTTAAGGTTATTTATTTATTTATTTATTTATTTATTTATTTAGAGAGCAAGTGCACGCACACGAATGGGGGAGGGGCAGAGAGAGAGAATCCCAAGGAGGTTCTGCACTGCCAGCACAGAGCCCGCTTTGGGGCTCCAACTCACAGACTGTGAGATCATGACCTGAGCCAAAATCAAGAGTTAGATGCATAACTAACTGAGCCACGGAGGCACCCCTGTCCTCAATCTTTGATCAACTTTGTTGATTTGTGATTTACACACAATAAGATGTATCCTTTTTAAATGTACAGTTCAGTGAGTTACAATAAGTGAATAGAATTGTATAATCATCACACAATCAAGATACAGAATATTTCCATTATCACCAACAATTCCTTGCTATCCCTTTGCAGTCAACCTCCAACCTCAACCCCTGGCCACAGTCTGAATCTGTCACTGCAAATTACTTTTGCCCTTTTTAGAATTTCATAAAAATGGATCATATAGTGTATACAGTTTTGTCTATAAACTTTTCTGTTTAATTTCTTTTTAAGATTCATTGATGTTTTACCATACATCAGTATTTCATTTCTTTTTATTGCTAAGTAGTATTCCATCATGGATGTACCACAGTATGTTTAGTAATTCACCTGTTAATGGGCATTTGGGTTATTTACAGTTTTTGAATGTTATAAATGAAATTCACATGAATAATTATATACGAGCATTATTGATAAATGTTTTCAGATCTCTTGGGTATACCTAAGAGTGGAATTTCTAGGTCATTTGAAAAGATTATTATTTTTTAAAATAAACTACCAAAGTGTTATTCAAAGTGGTTGTATCACTTAATAGTCCCACTAGCAATGTAAGACCTCTGTTTGCTCTAAACCCACTCCATTGCTTGGTAGCATCAATTTAAAAATTTTTGCCATTCTAGTAGGTACATAATGGTATCTCATTGTGGTTTTAATTTGTATTTCTGTAATGACTATGATGTTGAACATCTTTTCATGTGCCTATTAGCCATTCATTCATCTTTTTTGATGAAATGTTTATTCAAATCTTTTGCTCATGGGTTGTCTGTCTTGTACTTACTGTGTTGTAAGAGTTCTGTATATATTCTGGACACAAAGCCATTGTCAGATAGATGTATTGAGAATATTTTCTCCCATCATGTGGTTTGCCTTTATTTTTATAGTATCTTTGGAAGAACAGTTTTAAATTAATGATATCCAATTTATCCATATTTTTCTTTTATGGTTTGTGTTTTTTGTATCTAAGAAATCTTTGCATATTCCTAAGTGTCTGCATTTTTCTCTTGTTTTCTTCTTGAATATTTATAGCTTTAGCTTTTATGACAGGTCTGTGATTCATTTCTAGTTAAATATTTGGTGTGAGATAAATAAGGATAGAGATTCACTTAAAAATGGAGCTCCTGGATGGCTCAGTTGGTTGAGTGTCTGACTCTTGATATTAGTTCAGGTCATGATCTCACCTTTCATGGGATCAAACCCCATGTAGGGCTCTGTGCTGACAATGTGGAGCCTGCTTAGGATTCTCTCCCTCTCAGGTACATGCACATGAACTCTCTCTCTCAAAATAAATAAACATTTTTAAAAAATAAAAAGAATACAGTTGTCTTGTTCTAGAATTATTTCTTTTTGTTACCATTGTCAAGGTCATTTGACCAAATATGTATGGACTTAACTTCTGGACTATATTCTGTTCCATTGATCTGTACTTCTGTCCTGTGTCAATACCAGTTTTAATTATTAGAGCTTTATAGAAAGTGTGGACTTTCAGTTTAACTTCTTTATTTTTTCTTTTCAAAATTGTTTTGGTTGTCTAAGTCCTTTGTATTTCCATAGAAATTTTATTTTTAAAGTTTATTTATTTTGAGAGAGAGTGCTCATGAGTGGGGGAAGGGTAGACAGAGAGGGAGAGAGAGAATCCCATGCAGGCTCCATGCTGCCAGTGCAGAACCTGACATGGGGCTCGATCTCACAAACTGTGAGATCTGTGAGAACATGACCTGTGCTGAAATCAAGAGCTGGACACTCAACCCACTGAGCCACCCAGGTGCCCCTCCATATAAATTTTTAAATCAGCTTGTCAGTTTCTACCAAAAACCTATAGGGATTTTGCTTGGAATTGCACTGAATCTTTACATCATTTGGAAGCAAATGATGAGTGGAGAAGAAGTGAACTGGCCACACATACTGCATTAAGTTCTTCCTCAAAAGAGGCTCTTGGTGGAGCATCTCCATGTTTGCAAGAGTTATGGTGGTTGATACTATTGTTCAGATCTTCTGTATTCTTACTGGCGGGTTTTGGTGTGCATGTGTGTGTATTCTATTAATTACTGAAAAAAGTAGGTTAAAACCTCACATTATGTCTTATGGCTTTACCTGTTGTTGTTTTTTAATATGTTAGTTTTTGTCCCATGTGTTTTGAAGCTATGTTATTAGGCACATATTCATTTATAACTGGCTATATCTTACTGATGTATTGACTCTTTTATCATTATGGAATGTCCTTCTTTCATTCTAGAAATAATTCTTATGTAATTGTTTTTGCCTGATCATAATTTAGCCTCTCCAACCTCAGTCAGTTAAGTGTCTGACTTCAGCTTAGGTCATGATCTCATGGTTCATGAGTTCAAGCCCCACATCAGGTTCTCTGCTTTCAGCACAGAGCCTGCTTTGGATTCTCTGTCCTCCTCTCTCTCTGCCCCTCCCCTGTTTGTGTTCTCTGTCTGTCTCTCTCAAAATAAATAAATAAACTTAAAAAATTTTTTAGAAATTAAAAAAAAAAAAAAAAGATCTGGGGTCGCTAGCCAGTTTGTCTTATTTTCTTCACCTTCCTGAGTCTTCTAGTACTTACTTTTTGTCTTTGGTCCAGGGTTTATATTATGATTAGCAGGAAGAAAAGGGTGGAATGCACTTACTCATTCTTGTCTGGAACCAGAAGTCTCATAATGATTTTTAATAAATGTTTCTGTATTTTCTAATTTTGTTTATTTGCCCTAATTATTTTGTTTTTCAGGCAAATGAAGATAAAACAATGTCCGCCAACCTAAAATACCTTTCCTTGGGAATTTTGGTCTTTCAGACTACCAGTTTGGTTCTAACGATGCGTTATTCTAGGACTTTAAAAGAAGAGGGACCTCGTTATCTATCTTCTACAGCAGTGGTTGTTGCTGAACTTTTGAAAATAATGGCCTGCATTTTATTAGTCTACAAAGATAGCAGTAAGTTTTTTGGTTTTCTGTTTTCAAGACATTACAATTTACTTGATTATTTTGGTGTTATTTACATATGATATATATATATATATATATATATATATATATATATATACATTCATATGTATACATATATATATATACAGACACATATATGTATATTGTTAACTACACATTTGAACACTGTTGCCTTATCTAATGTCCTACTATTACAGACATTTCAATATTTTTCATTTTCTTAAGACAGTTTTAGTCTAGTAACGAAGACATTTTATTCTGATCTATATCATGATTCATGTCTTCCAGTTAATGCTGTAAATATGAAATATAGCTTCTTGCATTTATAATAATTTGAGAATAAGTAAATTCTATATAGTTCTGTAACTTTTAGAAATTTAGAGAAGTCACAATTTTTTACTAAAGTCAAGCCTTTTTATATTATTTGTTGCATTGGTTAGTCTAGTGGTGACTAATTTGATACATTTTAAGAAAAAAACAACTTTATTGAGATATAATTCATATACCATATAATTCACAGGTTTTGAAGTATAAAATTCTGTGTTTTGGGGTATATTGCATTATTCTTTGAAATTGTAGTACAATATATTTTTACACACATATATATCATAAAATTTGCAACTTTAACCACTTTTAAGTATAATTCAGTGGCATTAATTATATTCACAATGTTGTACAACCACTAGCACTATTTCCAAAACTTCATTCACACCAAATAGAAACTCTGTAACCATTAAATAATAATTCCCATTCCCCTTTATCTTCAGTACTTGGAAACCTCTATTCTACTTTCTGTCTCTATGAATTGGCCTGTTATAGATATTCCATCTAAGTAGAATCATACAATGTTTCTCCTTTTATGTCTGGCTTATTTTAAACAATGTTTTCAAGTTTAATCCATGTTGTAACATGTATCAGAACTTTATTTCTTTTTTTTAATGTTTATTTTGAGAGACAGAGAGAGACATACACACAACATGCACCTGTGAGGGCAGATGAGGGAGGGGCAGAGACAGAGGGAGAGAAAGAATCCCAAACAGGCTCCATGCTATCAGCGCAGAGTCCCACGCAGGGCTCGATCACACGATCTGTGAGATCATGACTTGAGCCAAAATCAAGAGTCAGTTACTTAACCATGTGAGCCACCTAGGCACCCCAGAACTTTATTCCTTTTTATGACCAGATAATATTTCATTGTATGTGTGTGTGTGTGTGTGTGTGTGTGTATGTATGTGTATATAACATTGTAGCCATTAATGTATTGATGGACACTTAAGTTTTTTCCACCTTTTGGTATCGTGAATAACGCAATGAATACTGAATAATTAATATTGCAATAGAGGCATAAGTCTCTGCTCAAGTCCTTGCTTTCCTAACTTCTGAGTATATACATTGGAGTATAATTGCTTGGTCACATGGTAATTCTGCATTTAACATTTTGAAGAGCCACCAAACTTCTCCACAGCGACTACAACATTTTGTATTCCCATTGGCAATGTCCGAGGGCTGAAAATTCTCTACATCCTTACTTGTTATTCAAAAAAAAAAAAAAAAAATGTATAGGGGTGCCATGTGGCTCAGTCAGTTGAGTGACCACTTCTTGATTTAGGCTTATGTCATGATCTCACAGTTGTGAGATTGAGCCTCATGTCAGGCTCTGTGCTGAAAGCACAGAATCTGCTTGGGATTTTCTCTTTCCCTCTCTCTCTGCCCCTCCCCACCCCCACATGTGTGTCCATCCTTTTTCTCAAAATAAATAAATAAAATAAAAAATGTATAGCCATTCTAGTAGGTGTGACATTGTATCTTATTATGGTTTTGATTTGATTTTCCCTAATGACTAATGACGTTGAGCATCTTTTCATGTGCTTATTGACCATTTGTTTATCTTTAGAGAAATGTCTGTTCAAGTCTGCTGCCTATTTTTTAAATTGTTCATAAATTTAGTATACTTTTGAATCTATTATGGTGGCCAGTGTGGCTGTAGCATATTGATCAAGGATAAGAATGGGACAAAGAGAGATTGAATTGGCGTTCAGAAAACACAATGCAGCTTTGAAGGCTACAGATATGACCATAAAAGCAAAAGGAAATAATTGAAATGTTTAAAATATGTCCCATTTTGCGCATGGAAAGACCAGTACAGTAGTCATATTGACAGTAGAGGAGATGCAAGAATAGGTTCAAGAAATCATATATGGAAGCTATGGCACTAGTCCAGGCAAGAAGATGATGGTAGCTTAGATGACACTGGTAGAGAAGAGATGATGTTTATGCGACATTGTTCTCTGAACAGGAGGTATATGCAGAACCACCTCCAAAGGCTGAAGGAACTCAAAGACTAAAGAAAAAGGCTGACAAATCCAGCTTGATGAGGGTGTCTTTGGTAGCTGCAAGAGGAGTAGATCTCTGCAACACCATCTCCCTTAAGGCCTGCTTTTATCGCCCTAGAGGTTGGGGAGTACATGTTGGAGACCATCCAAGAGGGAAATGTTTAAGAATGGGTGTGTGTCATAGGACACCTGGGTGGCTCAGTTGGTTAAGCATCCAACTTCAGCTCAGGTCATGATCTCACAGTTCCTGAGTTCGAGCCCCGCATCGGGCTCTGTGCTCACAGCTCAGAGCTTAGAGCCTGCTTCAGATTCTGTGTCTCCCTCTCTCTCTGCCCCATCCCCACTCATGCTCTCTCTGTCTTAAAAGTAAATAAAACATAAAAAAAAAAAAAAAGGAATAGGTGTGTGTCAGTCATATCTCCAAGACAGATCATATCATGGACATTATATCCTAAGGATGTACTTAAAAGTGTGATTTGTTTTTTAATGTTTATTTATTTTTGAGACAGAGAAAGAGCATGAACGGGGGAGGGTCAGAGAGAGGGAGACACAGAATCCGAAGCAGGCTCCAGGCTCCGAGCTGTCAGCACAGAGCCCAACATGGGACTCAAACGCAGAGTGTGAGATCATGACCTGAGCTGAAGTCGGATGCTTAACCGACTGAGCCACCCAGGTGTTCCAAAAGTGTGATTAAACAAAAGGAAAGAGTGTGTGTGTGTGTGTGTGTGTGTGTGTGTGTGTGTGTGTGTATTGGGGGAGGCGGGTATTTACGGCAGATTTGTCCAAGATGGCATTGATTTGGTTCACACAGATTTTTTTAATGCTTATGTATTTTTGAGAGAGACAGACAGACAGACAGACAGAGTGAGAGTGGGGAAGGGGCAGACAGAGAGGGAGACACAGATTCTGAAGCGGGCTCCAGGCTGTCAGCCCAGAGCCTGATGTGGGGCTTGAACTCACAAATGGCGAGATCATGACCTGAGCTGAAGTCAGACACTTAACCAGTTGAGCCACCCAGGTGCCCCGGTTCACACAGATGTTGGTTTTTTTGTTTTTTGTTTTCTAATTTTTTTTTTTAATGTTTATTTATTTTTGACAGAGAGACAGAGCATGAGTGGGGGAGGGGCAGAGAGAGAGGGAGACACAGAATCCGAAGCAGGCTCTAGGCTCTGAAGGGTCAGCACAGAGCCCAGCGCGGGGCTTGAACTCACAGATGGTGAGATCATAACCTGAGCCAAAGTCCGACACTCAGCCGACTGAGCCACCCAGGCACCCCCACACAGATGTTTTTAAACTATAGTTGACATGACTTGCTAGCAGAGTAGGTGTGTGAAGATCAAGGAAATGGGGAATCCAGTCTGAGGAATAATTCCCAGGTTTTTAGGTTAAATTAAAAAAAATTTAATTAAAAAAAAATTCTAGATAAAGATTGACATTTATGACTTTGGTACTGTGAATTATTTCAAATAAGATACAAAGAATACAAATGAACATTTTAAAACATTTTTTTAACATATATTTATTATATTATTGAGAGACAGGGACAGAGCATGAGTGCGGGAGGGACAGAGAAAAAGGGAGACATAGGATCCGAAGCAGGCTCCAGGCTCTGAGCTGTCAGCACAGAGCCTGGCGCAGGGCTCGAACTCACAAACCAGGAGATCATGACCTGAGCCAAAGTCAGACGCTCAACCAACTGAGCCACCCAGGCGCCCCACAAATGAAATTTTAAAAAATGGATGATTTGGGGTACATTAAAATGAAAAAATGCCTGTATATAAAACCAAATGAGAAGATAAACCAGAGATTGAGAGAAGATATTTACATCACATGTATCCACCAATAATGAACATCCAGAACATCAAAGAACTTACATAATTCAATAAGGAAAAGACAAGAATCTCAACAGAAAAGTGGACCAAAGATATAAATAAGCAGTTTACAGAAGAGAAACCTGGGGGCTCTTGGGTGGCTCAGTCAGTTAAGTGTCCAATTTCAGGTCAGGTTCATGAGTTCGTGCCCCACATTGAGTTCTGTGCTGACAGCTCAGAACCTGGAACATGCTTCAGATTCTCTGTTGCTCTCCTGCTTGTGCGCACATACTCTCTCTCTGTCTCTCTCTCAAAAATAAATAAATAAACTTAAAAAAGAGAGAGAGAGAAACCTGAATGGCCAATAAATATATTAAAAATTTCTAAAATATAAATAAATATATAAAAATATATTTATATAAATATATAACAATATATAAATATAGATCAACCTTACTAGCAAGCAGAGAAATCAAATTAAAGCCACAGACACAATTTCAATACCCTCAGATTGGCAAAAAGAAAAAGCCTAACAATACCAGGAATTGGAAGGAATAAGGAACAAGACCTTCCCTGAACTCCTGTTGAGAAAAATATGTCACAGCATTAATTATTTTAAATTTTAATATAATTTTAAAAATGTATAAGCTAATATTTTAGATTTTTTTTTCTGCTAAATCTAAGAAGAAATCTTTTGGTAACTTTTAGTTACCTTTTATTTTACTATTATTATTTTAGGGTAAGGAAAGGGTAAATATCAGATATTAATCTTTAAACATTTTTTCCATTAAAAAAAGTTTTCATAATCAAAGTTTTTAAGTTTTATGTTAGGAGAGAAAATCAGCTATGAAGTGTCATTATTGGTAAAGTAGTAGGATCCTTAGATTTCTCCTGTCTTTAAGGGTTTATGTATCTCTTAAAGTTCTTTGGACATTTTTTTTTGTGATTAGTACTGTAGGCTGGCTAGCTTGAAGTCCATTTCCAACCCCTTTCTCCCTTTGTTGTTTCTAATATGGAGACTATGAAAGAAAAGACGACATTGCCCAGCTCCCTTGCTGCAGGGGGTAGCTGTGCAACAAAATCCTGGTCTGTGACAGCAAAAGAAGATGCCCACTAGGTCACTGTATCCTCCTGTTCTTTCTTGCTGCCTAAAAACAAGAACCAGACACAACTGCGGTGATCATGTGGTGACCTTGTTGCAATAATCATGTAGACAATAGATGAGAAGCATGAAAGTAAAAAGCCAGTATAAATGGAGAGTGAGCTTAGGACCCTGATGTCATCACTGAGCTGCTTTGGACCTGGCCCTGGCCCTTTGAGGATGAGACAGGTCCCTTTGAGGTTGAGCCAGTATTCACTGGGTTTTCTGTTGTTTGCAGCCAAACCCACTCCTTAGTTGTTTTACTGTCTTTTTATGATTAAAGTCTTCACAATTATTAATTGGCTTGAATGGCTGGTGATAAAATGGAATGCACAAAATACAAGTTTTTATAATGTTGCTACTATAGAGTAAGAATACTTAGCTAAAAAATTAATACTTTGAGCGTTTGGTTATCATAAATATATATGTGCAGATATGTATGTATACAATATGTAAATACATATAATCAATTTGCTTATGTTTCCTAATGAAAGAGTATAAGGATAATGTTCTTAATATGCTATGTTATAATATTTAACTTTTGAAAAATTAGTATTATTAAAGGTATATTTCAGACCTAAAAGTATCTTAACATGTAGACCTGTTTCCATTTTTTATAGGTGAGAAAACTGAGGCCTTGAGAGAGAGTATGTAACTTATTCAGAGTTACTTAATTATTGGTTTTACCCATTTCATGTGTTTTCTAGAATGTAGTCTAAGAGCACTGAATCGAATACTGCATGATGAAATACTTAATAAACCTATGGAAACTCTGAAACTTGCTATTCCATCAGGGATATATACTCTTCAGAATAATTTACTTTATGTGGCACTATCAAATCTGGATGCAGCTACTTATCAGGTACTTAAAATATATTTCTAGTAGTTCTTTTAAGAAGCAAATAAGCAAACAATAATATTAGCTCTTTTCTTTTTCAGGTCACATATCAGTTGAAAATTCTTACAACAGCATTATTTTCTGTGTCTATGCTTAGTAAAAAATTAGGTGTGTACCAGTGGCTCTCCCTAGTAATTTTGATGACAGGAGTTGCTTTTGTACAGGTAACTATTCAAGATAAGTACACCTTTCATTTTTATCACAGTTTCAAAACCTTATTGTGCATGGAGGATACATTTGTTATTTGTTGAAGCGAGTAAATTTTTATTCTCACAACTGACATATTTTGAGGGCTTCCTTTGAGTAAGATACTACATCGGGACTGCAACTAATGAGAAATAAAAGTCTTATATAAGTTATTTTACTTATTAGTCTTATACTCTGTAGGTCCATCGGTGTTGTTGCAAATGGTAAGATTTCATTCTTTTCTGTACCTGAGTAATGTTCAGTTGTATTTATATACCATATGATTTCACTCATCTGTGGCATTTAAGAAACAAAGCAAAGAAAAAAAGAGACAAACCAAAAACAGACTCCTAACTATACAGAATAAACTGATGGTTACCAGAGAGGAGACAGGTGAGGGGGATGGGTGAAATAGGTGTAGGGGATTAAGAGTACACTCCTCTTAATGAGTTCTGAGTAATGTACAGAATTGTTAAGTTACTATATTGAACACCTGAAACTAATATAACACTGTATGTTAACTATACTGGAATTTAAACAAGGGAATGAATGAATGAATGAGTGAATGAATGAATGAATGAAATTTTTAAAATTAAAATAAGTAAAAATCAAATTATCTGACACAAATCTAGTTAGGGAAATAAAATCGTACATAAAACAACACTGATTTTTACTGGATGTCTGGAGCTTTTGAGATTATTTTATTAAAAAAATTTTTTTAAGTTTTACTGATTTATTTTGAGAGAGAGAGAGCAAGTGGGGAAGGGGCAGAGGGAGAGAGAGAGAAAGAGAGAGAGAATCCCAAGCAGGCTCCACACCAGCAGCGCAGAGCCTGATGCAGGGCTCAAACTCACAAACCATGAGCCAAAGTCAGACACTTAACCAGCTGAGCCATCCAGGCGCTCTGCATTTGAGGTTATTAATTACTCCCTTCTTATTGTTCATCAGCTTCCCTGATACCATTCTTTCCTGGTTCTTCTCATCTTCCTAATAATTCTTTATTGGGCTCCTTCCTGGGGTCCTTTTCCTTGATATTGGGGTTGCTGGTAGGCTTGTTATTTCCCTTAAATTATGTCCTTATTTTTGGAGACTTCATTCTGTAGGTTTTTATTAACACATATATGCTCATAGTTCCTTGGTCTGTGTCTCACCCATAATTTCAGATTTGTACATCTAAAAACCTGTTGGACATCTTAGTTCAGTTATTCAATAGGCTTTATAAACTGAGCATATCCAAAACTAAACTTTACCTTTTCCTCCACCGAAACTATTCTTGCTTGTATTTTTTTCCCTCATTATTTACTCTGCCTGGGAGTTGTCTTAACTCTTCCTTCTGCCTGTACATCTATTCAGTCACTAAGACTTTGCTATTGCTGCTTTGTAATGCTTCTTGATTCTGTCCTTCTCTGTCTCTTCCCCAATTCATGTCGTCTTGTTTCTCATGTGATCATTTGCCTCCTGATTTTTTTTACTTCAGTCTTATCCATCCCTCAAAATTCAAACTCCAGTAGTCACCACTATGGTTTGTCTAAAAACAAATCCAATCATGCCAATTTCCTGCCATCCAGAGCCCTCCTCCCCGATCACTTTCTCCAGGGGTGCTATGTCTATCTTGAATAAATATTTCTGTTATTTATTTTTTTTTAATGTTTATTTATTTATTTTGAGAGAGCAAGTGAGCAGAGGAGGTGCAGAGAGAGGGAGAGAGAAAGAATCCCAAGCAGGCTTCATACTGTCAGTACAGAGCCCAGAGCAGGGCTTGAATCCACAAACCATGAGATCATGACCTGAGGCAAAACCAAGAGTAGGACTTAACCAACTGAGCCACCCAGATACCCCTAGTTAATATATTTTAAAATGGGTATTACAAAAATATAACTGCCATTTCAAACCCATATTTTCAGATATTGCTAAGGATAAGCTAAAGTAGGTATTACATTGTAAAAAGTGAGGTGTTTTAAATTAAAATATCAAGGGGTCTCTGGGTGGTTCAGTTGGTTGAGTGTCCGACTTCAGCTCAGGTCATGATCTCACAGTACATGAGTTGGAGCCCTGCGTTGATCTCTGTGCTGACAGTTCAGGGCCTGGGGCCTGCTTTGGATTCTGTCTCTGCCCCTCCCATCTCTCTCTCTCTCTCTCTCTCTCTCTCTCTCTCTCTCTCTCTCAAAAATAAATAAATATTAACAATTTTTTAATTAAAATATCAAGTAAGAGTTCAAGTGGAACACAGATTTAACAAAAGCCATGAAGATAATTTCAGGAACGCTGAACTATGGGATAAAGCCCACAGTGGTTAACATGATACCATATGGGACGGGACTTCCATAATAACCAACAGCTCCAGAACCATTTTTGCTGCTCCAACAGTTCACACTTTGAATTTCTACAACTGAACTGCTTATAGAAGCTGTTTTGTGCATCTGTGCATTTACTCATTCTCTTTCTCTTTTTTAGGGAATTTTTTGAAATTGTAAGTTGTAACAGTAATATCACTATGGGAAAAAAATAAAATGATTCTAAGATTTTCTTTCAAAAGCTCTCCTCTGCAATCCCCAAGAATGGTATTGGTTGCATTTTTATCTTAAGGTCTGAGAGTGCACTCTAAATATGTACTTTGTAAAATATCATAAGAATAAACTACAGTTTTGTTTTTCTTTTTGTTCAGTGGCCCTCAGATTCTCAGGAGCTTGATTCTAAGGAACTTTCAACTGGCTCTCAATTTGTAGGCCTCATGGCAGTTCTCACAGCATGTTTTTCAAGTGGCTTTGCTGGGGTTTACTTTGAGAAAATCTTGAAAGAAACCAAACAATCAGTTTGGATAAGAAACATTCAACTTGGTAAGTTTTAAATGCTTTCTAAAGTTATCTTTTTTTCATAATATTTTTTAATGTTAGACTTAAAGATTACTATATATCTTTAAATAAATAAGCCTCCCATAAAATCTCACTGATACAAATGTCTGGCAAGGGGCACCTGGGTGGCTCAGTTGGTTAAGCATCCGACTCTTGATTTTGGTTCAGGTCATGATCTCATCATAGTTGTGAGATGGAGCCCCAGAGTTCTCCGTGCTGGCCATGGGAGCCTGCTTAAGATTCTCTCTCTCCCTCTCTTTCTATTCCTCCCCACCAGAAACAATGTATTTAAAAAATAAACAACACCAAAAAGCATTGTGTTTTAAATGAATGCCTGTTATTCAAGAATATGGAATTTTAGGTCTGTGACATAAGAGTATATATAGCCTATTTCTGTCCTCACTATTTGAAGACTTAAGAACTTTATTCTTGGTTGCTCCAATTCTCAGAGAAGATGTTACAAATAACATACTCTCTTCCTGGGGGATAAGGAGATTAAGATACTTGACAAATGTCAATTATGTGATATAGTGTTATCAACTATAGTCACCATATTATATTTCAAATCCTCAAGATGTGCACTTTAAATAGCTTACACAATTTTACTTGTCAATTTTACCTCAATAAAGCTGAAAAAGAAAAAAAAAGAAAATAGAGGAAGTTTGAAATGATGAAACTTTCATTTTGTTTTAAAATCTTAGTATACCTTTTTATTTCAAAATATTTTGTTTTAGCTTTTAAATTCTGTAACATTTTTTTAACTGAAGGTAAATAGTTTATAACAAACAAAAAGACCTCACATACTTAAGGATTTCATTTGAACATATATTTAAACTATTACAGTATTATAGCGTTTAATTTCTCATACAAAGATTCCAGATATAGTATTCCAGGTATATATTAATTTTGGAAAATGCTACATGTGAGAGACAGCTTCATTGCAAATCAACCATTCTATTTCAAGTCTCTGTTCTTGTGACTTTGGAGCTCATGTTTGAAAACTGTTTTTTGTTTTGTTTTGTTTGTTTTTTTGTCTACATCAACTTAACAAATTTACCGTGTCTCTCCTGGTAGCAGTCAGGCCCTCCACAGTGAATGTCTGTACTTCTAATGGCCTATATTTTAAGTCAAACATTCCCAAACAACCTCTAAGCTCTAGTCCATTTTTCCAGCTGTTTTCCAGTAATGTGGTAACAAACTGAACCTTTATATTTATCACAGGATTTGTTTGTTTCTCTGCAAAATTTTATAAATGTATCAAGTTTTCTGTTTTTTGTTTTATGTTTTTTAAGAATATTCAAAGTAGGGGCACGTGGGTGGCTCAGTAGGTTAAGCATCGGACTCTTGATTTTGGCTCAGGTCATGATCTCACGGTTTGTGGGTTTGAGCCCTGCATTGGGCCCTCTGCTGTCAGCACAGCCTGCTTCAGATCCTCTGTTTCCCTTCTCTCTTAATAGCATTTCTCAAGTATCAAACTATCAACAATTAGCAAATTGATAAGGTCCCAACATTAGCCAGAGAGTGAAGAAATAGGAACTCTTATTACCTATGGTTGCCAGGAGTATAGATTGATATAACCTTATTGGATCTCAATTTGGGGGTGTTTAACAAAATTTTATATAAATGCTTTGATGCAAAAATTCCACTTCTGAATAAGAATTTATCCTATGAGTATACTTACACAAGAGCACAAAGATAAATCAAGGTTATTCATTTTAGCATTGGCTACAATTGTAAAAAATAGACATGTAGAATATTGCTTAAATAAATTGTCCGTGTGATTAAATAGTGCAGTGCTTAGGATCATGGAGTCCAGAGCCACACTGCCTGGATTCAAATCCTGAGTCCATCACTTACCAGCAGTGTGAGCTCAGACAAGTTTAACTTCTCTGTGTATCAGTTTCTTCATCCATAAAATGGGCATAGGAGTATCTGCCTAATAGGGTTGTTGTAAGTTAGCATACATAAAGCACTTAGAACAATTTGTGGAACATCATGTTATGTATGTATTTCATATTATTATTATTATAATCATCCATAAATGGAATATTGTACAACTGATAGAATGCTGTAGATCTGTATATACTGACATGTATATAACCTGTATTGGATACCTTTTTTCCTAATTAACAAGTGTTGTTTTATAATTAAAAAATAGAAACCTAATTAATACTTTCATAAGTGTTTCTTATTGTATTTTTTATTTTTGTAACTTTGTAAATTTGTATTACTGTCATGTTCAGAATTAGACATCTTAAAATGATTGATGTATACCTGGAACTAATATAACACTGTATGTTAACTATATTGGAATTAAAATTAAAAACTTAATTAGAAAATGAATTGGCATAAATAAAAGAACATTTCATATCCTTTTAGTTCCTTTCCATCATGGAATACTTCAAGTAGTTATGTCTTTATAAAAACATTGCTTCATTCTGCACTCTGACTACATATCTTACCCGAGACTACTCCTGATAAATGGCCTCTATAGGTTTCCATTTCTTTCTTTATAGTTTGTGTGTGTATAGTTTCTTTATGTGTGTGTGTGTGTGTGTGTGTGTGTGTGTGTATGAATATATAAGAATATAGAGCTAGCAATAGGAAGATATGGGACACAATGAATATGCCAAAAGTGAGCATTTTCCAGATATTTGAATGAGACAGCCATGTGGTCATATAATTTAAACATTATAGTTTTTAGTGTTCCAGAGTTGGTAATCTCTGTTCTTTTTTATATTGTCTTTGTCTTACAGTTATAATATAGTACAAAGTATAATTTTGTTAAGTTTATATAAATACCCAAGTAAAAGATTTTTAAAGTAGTCAAATTTTATCAAAAAGGAAAAGCTAAATATAAAATTTAGAATACCAGTGGAAAAATATCCCTCCAGACAAACTAAATGACACATGCCATAAAATTTACTTTTTTATAGGTTTCTTTGGGAGTATATTTGGACTAATGGGTGTCTACATTTATGATGGAGAATTGGTGTCAAAGAATGGATTTTTTCAGGGATATAACCGACTGACTTGGATAGTTGTTATTCTTCAGGTAAAGCATTTAAAGTCTTATATTTAATGCTAATAAACTTTATTTTAATATAGAGAATCAGAGTAGCTACTGATGTATGCTGGGAGGGAAAAAGATCCCTCCTGTTAGTGCTCTCATTATATCTAGTTTATTCTGGGAAGTTAAAATAGAACTGGTCTTAATGCCACAATGAAAACTTACTTTGAAAAGGTCATAAATGAACTTTATGGTATTTAAATTTGGCATAATGAAAATGCAAGTTTAAGAATTAAAGAGTTGAAGTTAGAGGTAAATATAACTTCTGATTTTTTTACAGTTCTTGTTGTTGTATATGATCAGCCCATTAAGGCTCAAAAGCAGATCTAGATATTTAAATCTGTAACAGGTACATATTAAAATATTCCTATCAAATTATCTCAGTTTATAATTTGAAATTGTTCAAGGGTTGAGTAATTTCATCATCAAAAAAAGAAAACAACTTGATAACGCTGGAGGATACAAAAGTGAAGATACAAGTCACTGCCTTCACAAAGCCTTTCTTTAAGAGGTATTTGAAGCTGTAGGAGCAAGCTCTCTTACAGAAATTGCGTGAAGGCGTGAAGGTGGCAAATTGTGGTTGTGTTTTGAAAGCAGGAAGTATACTTATATTTTTAAGATAGGAGAAGAGACCAGGATAAATGAAAATTCAGAGGAAATATAAAATACAGATAGGGTAAGTCAGAAGAGTTTGTATGATGGCTTTTATCCTAGCAGAAGGAAGCCCTCTTCCTATAAGACTTGAGTTAAATAAAGAAGGTTTGGTATAGTTGGTATGATTCCATAGGAACTAAATAGATGATTGACTACATTGCCAGGAGGTAAAGGGACTCAAACATCAATTTGTAGTGAGCTCAATTGGCATAATTTGTGACTCTCACTAATAATAAGCTTCTGTCTTGTGAGGAAGTTATTAATGTGGGTAACCCAGATTTAGGAGTTTATAACTAGAGTTTGGCAGAAAACAAAACTATGTTGTATGGTAAAACCTCATTATTTAAGCAGGTACAATTTGGAATTTGAGAGGGATTTGGCAGAAAGTTCTTTCTACAATCTTTTCAGGAAGAAAAATCTGACAGCAA
This sequence comes from Panthera uncia, assembly GCF_023721935.1. Taxonomy (NCBI): domain Eukaryota; kingdom Metazoa; phylum Chordata; class Mammalia; order Carnivora; family Felidae; genus Panthera; species Panthera uncia. Next base: position 20,913,300 of record NW_026057585.1, on the reverse strand, counting down.
TAAAAAGGGGATTGAAGGGCGAGGAGCTAGAGGAAAAAAAGCCAAGTTAGGAGCCTATTGAAAGACTAGTAAAATAACTTAAATTACACTTTATTTTTACTTCAAAAGTAAGAACATTTCATTGATCCAAGTGACAGTCTTCCCACATTTGTCTGAACAAGTGATGCTTAGTTACTGAACTGGTTGAGGATAGATGTTTTATTCACAGTACAGTTAAACTAATATAACAAACTGCAGATTATGCTGGTAGGTACTTCAGGTAGCTTTTGTAATAAAAGGGCTATTGAACAAAACTCTATGGTCATAAGAGATGATTTTTTTTATTATTATTATTTTTTAACATTCATTTATTTTTGAGACAGAGAGAGACAGAGCATGGACGGGGGAGGGGCAGAGAGAGGGACACACAGAATCTGAAACAGGCTCCAGGCTCTGAGCTGTCAGCACAGAGCCCGACGCGGGGCTCGAACTCACGGACCGTGAAATCATGACCTGAGCCGAAGTCGGCCGCTTAACCGACTGAGCCACCCAGGCGCCCCAAGAGATGTTTAATAAAAATCACTTATTGGGTCACCTGGGTGGCTCAGTTAAGCGTCCAACTCTTGATCTCTGCTCAGGTCATAATCTCACAGTTCATGAGTTCAAGCCCCACGTTGGGCTCTGCACTGATACCGTGGGGCCTTGTTGGGATTCTTTCTCTCTCCCTTTCTCTCTGCCCTTCCCCTGCTCTCTCTCTCAAAATAAATAAATAAACGTTAAAAAAAAATTTAAGGGGTGCCTGGGTGGCTCAGTTGAGCCTCTGACTTCTGTCCATGATCTCACGGTTCATGGATTTGAGCCCCATGTCAGCCTTTGCACTGACAGTGAGGAGCCTGCTTTGGATTCTCTGTCTCCCTCTCTCTCTCTGCTCCTTCCCTGCTTGCTGTCTTTCTCTCTCTCAACAATAAATAAACATTAATTTTTTTAATTAAAAAAATAAAATCACTTATTACAATGGGATTAAATTTATAGGACAAAAGTCTAAAGTTTTATTGAATAATGAGATTGTTTGGAAAAGCAATTTTATATATGTTTGTTTAAAATAATCTTTTAAAACTTTTGCAGGCACTTGGAGGCCTTGTAATAGCTGCTGTTATTAAATATGCAGATAATATTTTAAAAGGATTTGCAACCTCTTTATCCATAATATTATCAACACTGATATCCTATTTTTGGCTGCAAGATTTTGTGCCAACCAGGTAATATATTTTTTTCTATTGCTTTAAGTCTCCAAAATATATAGAAAAGTAAGAATTCTTAATAAGATCTGGTATGAAAAATCTTGTTTTATTACAACTTTTGAAGGATCATGGAAATACCGTAAAAGATCCTTTTAACTATCTTTTAAAAAAAGATTGCAAACTAAATGCATAAAAGAAAATCTTCCACTGGAAAGTTTTTTATACAAATTTGGCTAGCCAGAATTTGCCCAACAGATTAAAAAATTTTTTCCAAACTCTTCTCCAAAGTAAAAAGTCATATAAAAAAGTTAATAAGTCATATAAAGTCATAAAATAAGTCATATAATGGATTTGTATGTGTGGAATTTATGTAGATAAAGCCAGGAGAGTAAATGACATTCTTGAAGAGAATAGTTAACACAGAGAATGTGGCGCAAGAGAAAACTCTTTTCGATGGCGGCAGGAAGACGTGGTTGGTTGGGAAGGGAATTGCAAGGGAAGACAGAAGACCCAGGATGTTTGGTGTCGTGGATGCCAAGGGAGGAGACAGAGTTAGGAAGAATGAAGTATGATAAATATAGATGGTATTGAAGGTCCTATCATTTTTAAAATTTATAATCATAATTTTAATTTCTAATTCTGGAGTAATGAGATTATATTTTAATGGATTCCAGGATACTATACTTGGTTTTCCTCTAACTTCACTCCACTCTTCATCTTCTCAATTTCTAAACTTTGGAATCTGAAGGCTCTGCCCTTGGACCTCTTATTTACACTCACTCCCTTAGGTGATCTCTATTCTCAAGGCTTTAAATACCATCTATATGCTAATAACTTTCACATTTTAATTTGAATTCCAAGCTTGTATATATAATTGCCTATTTGACATTTTCACTTGAATGTCTACTACATAATTCATTCCCTGTCCCTATAAGGGTTTCCCAATTTAGTACATGGTAGCATCTCCATTCTTCCAGTTGCCTAGGCCAAAATCTTCCTTGACTTAAATAGGAACACAGTTTATCCACAGTAACCTAAGAGAAGGCAGAGTCTATGGATATGGATGTATAGACAGACTTAAAAAGGAAAGTTAAAACGTATGGAAGTTCTTTACCTCCTGAGTGAAGTAAGAAGTAAGGTCATCAGCTTCTCTTTACCCTTCTCTCATACATCATTCTAATCTAGAAAGAAAGCCTGTCAACTCTTCCTTTTTGGTATCTCCAGGGTCAACCATTTCTCACAACTTCATTGCTACCATCCTGGTCCAGGGCACACTCATTTATCATCTTGATTAAGGAAATAATCTGTTGATGTATCTTCTTGCTTCTTCTCTTGGGCTGTGCTCCTACAATTTTCTCCATTCAGCAAACAGACTGATTATTTTCTATGTAAATTAGATCATATGACTCCTCTGTTCAGAAACCCTCTGCTTTCCATGTCATCTAAAAGTTGTCATCATTAATGACTTATTTGATGTGGCCCTCAGCTACCTTTCTGTCCTCATCTGATAATCTGATACTACTTTCCTCTTATTTGCTTTTTTTTTTTTAAAGTTACAGTAATCTCTTGGCCATGGGCTTTGATTTGTCCTTCAGTCATCTTGGAATACTCATCCCCTATGTATTCACATGACTAACTTTCTCATATCCTCAGGTCTCGGTTCAAATGTTACTTTATCAGGAGACCTCCCGAAATAAAAGGGTACCCCCCTCCATTCTATCATTCTTTCCTCCTTTCTTCGGAAGATTTATTACCATCTTATAAGCAAGGCCAGATGTTGGCCTATAAGAGGTACTCCTTGTGTCTGAATGAATGTTCAAGATCTTAAAATTTTAATACAGCTAGTAAAATTCATTTGCGTCACTAGAGTGAGATAGGATTATGGGTGGAATTTGGCAGGAGAAAAATATAATATGCCCTTTATATTTCTATATTGAACATTTATGGTTTCCTTCTTCTAGCAACCTGGACAATAGGTCTGGGACATGCATGTTGAGATCTGTGATTTTTATGTGACATGAGTTTAAAATTACTTGTTTCTAGTTTGGTATGGGAATGAATTACTTAGCTAGTGAGACTAGCCTAACAACTAGGATCTATACCTTAATTATTCTTTAGTTACTCTATTCATTAAGTGGGGGCAGTTATGCGCTTTGTATTATTTGAAAATGTTTGGAACTATAGATTTTTAGGGTACATTTAAAAAAGCATACCTTAAAAAAAAAATCAAACCTCATATAAGGCTAAGTCAGGGTGTTAACTTTAAATCTTTGAAACATGCAGGGAATGAACAAGTAAATGAAAGGGGAAATCAGTAGAGGGACAAAATAGTGGTGTGTCAATAAGATGTATACCTGCATGTAAATCCATGTTTCTGAGGGTCTGTGTAAGGTATGTTGCGATGAAGATAAAAAGAGAAAAGACAATGATACCGTTATTACTGAATGAATGAATGTTTTGACACTGAGCCGCATGAAGGAGATGGATTATTTTTCCTAAAATATAACTAGACCCTCTGATTTGTATATTCTTATTTTTGTGAAGAGCATCTCTTAAGGAATAAATCCATGACCCCTATTCCAAATGTATTAATATATTTTCCATGGTTACCCCCATTTCACTTCCTAAAACGGTTTTCGTGTGTGTTTGGGTTTTGTTTGTTTTGTTTTGTTTTGTTTTGTTTTGTTTTGTTTTGGTTTCTCAGAAGTGGTACCCCTGTACTTGCTTTTCTGGCTGCTTCTTTGGTAATCTGTCAATCCTTATTCACTCTCTCATTCATCTTATCCACTGCCATGTCTTGTCTGTCCTCTCTATGAAGATAAGTCCCAACTTCAACTCTAGATCCCTATTTTCAGCTGACTGCTAGACATCTCTACTGATATCACATCACCAGTATTTTCTTTCCTAACTTATTTTTCTTGTGTTGATTATTTTGCTTTTTAGCATTAACCATCCTTGCATTTAGGCTTATTTATTCTTTTATCAAAAATGTATTAAGTGTGTAGTATGTGTCTTCCTTTCACTGTACCAGATCCTGGAAAAACCTAAATTTATGAATGAGATATGTTTCCTCTCTTCAAGGAGGTCACAGTGATTAGAAAGTTAGATATGTGAATAAATAAATGAGAACTTTATGATTAATACATTATTGAAGTATATATATAATTCTGTTGGAAGTCAGGTATTCAAATCTTTGAGATAATCATTGTTTTCTAATAGTTTTTCCCCAAGAAAAATTTTTCTCTCAGAACCATCTAAAAATAACTGTCTTGACAAGCAGGGGTTTCCTGACATTATTAGGTTTTCTAGTAGATCCTGTTAGAGATTTCATAGAATGGATTCCTGCAGGGGGTAGAAAATTGGATCAGACAACTTTTCAGTTGAGTGTGTATTCCAGAGGTTCAGAAAGCTAAACAAAGGTCAGAATGCCTGACAAAGAAAGTTTTCAGTCAGAAGCTCATCCAAAGCCTAATAATTATTAAACATTCCTATGGTAGTAATTTTCTTCAAGATGTATTATAAGAAGTTTATGTTATCTTAATCTTACCTGTGTACCTGCATCCAGGGCTTTTGAAAAGTTGCCCATTTATGTCAAGTCAACACTAGATATTTATCACCACAGATAATTATTGAGCTCCTTCCATATCCTAGGCACTTGGGGTATAATGATGAATGCTGAGCAGATGGTTAAGCCGGGGTGTAGACGTGTAAATAATGCCTTATTTAATACAGCATAGTAAATGTTATCATAGAGTACATCTGCCTAGGGGAGTGAGTCTTGGAGACATTAGACCTGAGGTATGAATAATCAGTTTTCTTGGGAGAAAGGACATTGCAAGCAGAGGGAGTAGCATCTACAAAGACACTGTCTTGAAAGGCACGTTGTGTTCACCGAATTACAGATGGGGTGGGGTGGAGTGTGGAAGATGAGGTTGGAGGGACCACATTAGGAAGGGCCCCTTTGCGTCACAAAAAGGGTTGTGATCTTTTCCCTTTATAGAACAAATGTTTATTGTTGTAAAGCAGGAGAGTGATTTTGAACTGTTAATAGAAACTTTAAAACCAAGACAAATACATGTCTCTATAATAGCACTTTGAAGAATATACATCTTAAGAGTTAAGATTGGTATTCAGTTTAGCTCCACTTTAAGTTCTAGTACCAGTTTAAGTTCATTTCCAGTTTATAATAAGGCATATTATATCTATGGGCAGGTAAAATAAAGAATAAACCAAGTATACTTGCATTTAATCTAATTTATTTTTGTAAAGAAAGCATCCTATGTAAATTGGTCCTGAGTTTTGCTTATTACTACCTTGGATTTTAAACTGAACTTTACTTTGGTCTGAAAAAACTTCCATTTTCCCTTTCTACCTTCAAATATTTAAAAATTGAGATCTTTTATTATTCAGTGTATTGCAGGCAAAAGACATGTTAAGGGGAAATACAACGTTTAAAACATCTTTGTTTTGGGAGACAATACAGTGCAGTAGATGAAAGTACAGGCTCTAGAGTCAGACAGACCTGGATTTGAATCTCGTCTTCCATTTCAAGTTGTGAGATTTTAAGCAAGTTACTCTAACCCTCAGTTTTCTCATATATTAAAAAAAAAAAAAAAATGAGGGCAATACTAATACTTCTTCATAGGGTTGTTATAAGAACTAAGTGAGATAATGCATGGAAAATACTTGGCTTGAATACCTAGAATGTAGTAAGTATTCAGTATCTGTTAGTCATATTACTGGAACATTTTCCCCCAAGTTATAATTGTTTTTACAAGTGAAGAAATAGAAAGAAGTTGTTTGCTTTTAATCTGATTTTCTCTTTTTATTTTTTCTTCATCTGTTTAGTGTCTTTTTCCTTGGAGCCATCCTTGTAATAACAGCTACTTTCCTATATGGTTATGATCCCAAACCTACAGGCAATCCTACTAAAGCATAGTATATACTATCTTTAACTGGTTTTTCACAATGGTGCACTAGGAATCTCAACATTAATCTTGCATAGAGGACTTCTACAGATTCTAAGAAGATATCATCACGCTGAATCTCATCATATTCAAATGGTTTGAAAATATAAACATTTAAGGCTAAAATATGTGTATATGTTAACAAAATACCTATTACATCTAGAAATCAAAGCTTGAAAGTACTTCCAGGGATTAGAATAATTATTGGAAAAATAATTATTGGAAAAAACTTGAAATCTGAGTTTAAAAAGATTTTACCTTTTGATTGCTGCAGAAATGTCCTATGCACTCTTTGCAAGAGCACACAACAAATGTCCGATACCAATTTTTGCAAATTAGATCTATTTAATCTTATTAAATGTTTTTTATCTTTTTCTGTACAGATATATCAAATCACATGGAATATTCAAAGTTTGAAAATTATAATTATAATTGCCTATAAAGCTGTGAAGAAATAGAAGTATGATTTGAAAAACATTTTCATGTATCTGAGATTTTTATATTTATACAAAAGATTACTAAAGAAAGGATTGCTAAATGTTATTTGTTCAACTACATAAAATTTGATAAAGTTACGTTCTGGGTCTAATTTGTCAGAGAATAAAATTCATATTTAAATTTAATGTAGAGAAGTACACACATCTATTTCTCCATCTACGTTTTAAGATCTAGTGCTTTGAAACTGCTGAAAGCAATCCAGTTGCTCCTGTGCTAGAGAGTAGCCAGAGACTTTTGCACTAATGGAGTTTTGTCCTTAATCTCTTAACTATATTTCTTTTCTGTAAATCAGATAAATCCTTAATATTACTTTAAATTAAATTTCTGTATGTGGTAATTTCCATTGAAGTTTCAAAATGTAATTTAAAGGAAATAAATACTTGTTTAATAATTTAAAATAATTATTGTCTAACATCTCCACTTGGAGAATTTTGAACTATCAAAGCATATACTGTATACATCTAGAATGTTTTTAAATGAATATTTTACTCGTTGATCTGTAAAAACTTCCTTTAATTAAAAACAACAACCAAAATAATTGTAGTATACATGTCAACGAATTGAGACCAAAATGACCTTTCTTAGAGACATTCCAGATTGCCATGATATTTCATTATTTTAAATGGCACCATAGCTATAACTCAAGGCTGCTCAGAAGAACTTTTTAGGCCTCTCATAAACCCACCATCCCCAGAAATAGTGTGGTCACATGTCTAGGAGAGGTAGCCAATTCTGAGTCCCTTTCTGTGGCCCTAAAAAGCTGCTGGGAAGGAACCACTACTTTGCTTTTAAGATAGTGGTTTCTTTTCCATTTTGATTAGCACTGGAGTTGAGGTTGTAAATTACATGTGTTATTTAATAAGTTGGTTCAATGGAGAGAAAATATAGCAAAAATGATAAGGTGAATTGGTGGGCAAGAATACTTTCTAAAATTGGAATATAGGTTTAACTTAATTATTGACTATATAGACAGAATTAACCTATTGTGTATAAGAAGTATTTTACTTTATTTTTTCATTCATGCTTCATATATTTTTAAAAGTCTCCCATTCTAATAGTTAAAAACTGTAGAAAAGTAAATATTTTTATATAGTTATAATGGATTTTGTTAAATAGAATTTGGCTCAAAAATACCGTGTCACAAACTGTTGGATACTTTTGGCTAATTAGGACTGGCTATATTACTTTGCTTATGCATACCTAGTCTCTACAGGACACAGGCCTAATCTATTGCATTCAAAGCTTAAAAGTGTTTAAAAGTACAAAATACTTTTAAATCAGTTTCCTGGTAATTCCAAACTGACACTAACCAAACTTTCTGGAAGCCTGACTTATGATTTTCAGTGACCACCTTTGAGAGCATTTGTTTAATAACTTTACCACATTTTGAGCATGGTGTTTTTAACACCATTCTGATGTACATCTTACTATCTACTGCCAAGTGAAATCTAAATCCTGCAAATGCACAGAATTCAAGAGTAAATATAAAGATTTATGTTCGGCCCACATTGAAGTACTAGTTGGGTACTTACATATTAATTCAGTGTACATTTACAATTAATTGTTAATTCAGGTTTAGTCTGTCCCTTCAAAAAATAATACAAGCAAATATTGGAAATCAGACAGGTTAGTTACCATTGTAATATATTTTCAGGTGTCCAAAATAACAGTTTTCAAGATTCTCAATAAAGCTTATAAAAATATAATCAAAAGCTGTGACAAAGGACAAAATAGTCTAAAGCATATTTTCAAACGAAACATTTATTAGACAAGCTTAGTTTATATTTTGCTTATAGGTTTGAAGATGTTATTAGAGATTGGGTTGTGTAGCTTATAATTTTTAATTCATAAAGAAAGAATCATATTTGAGAAGATGGGCCTGTAGGCTATATCATGTCATATATACAGATAATGCCATTTTCCTCTGTGTGTGGTGTGTGTTTTGATGACCTCCAAAAGCCTTATTGTATCAATCTTTTATAATGATGACTCCTTTATTATTTAAATTCTTACTTTTTGAAGTTTACTTGTTATCTCTTAACTACTTTGTTCATTATAAAAATGTGCTAACTCATGGGAGAAGAGTGCCAGTTGATGGTTCTATTAAAAATTAAGAATATGGTATTTGGGAAGAAAAGTTTGAAATTCAACATGTAGATGTTTCAACACAGTAGTTATCACCAGTTCTTTAATAAGTATTTTTAGAGAAGTTGTAGGCTACTTTTATGGTGGAAACTGTAGTTTAGAGGTGCAAAACTTAAATGTTTACATAAATTTATATTGAATGTCACAATTTCGTAGAAGGAAAAGTAGTTTGATATTTAAGCTAGATTCTAAGGAGACAGAGTTTGAAAAGAAACTAATTAACTTTGTACCCAGTAGACTTAATGTAATATTGATTATTCTTAAGAATTGATACACTTTTCCTACATATCAAATTATTGGACTTTTAAAATGTCATTGTATAGTCATTCAACTGAGTTTTGTTTTGTTTTTAAAAATAGGGTTTAGCATCTCTTGTTTTACTTACACTTTCATTGTTATAATATTTAATTACACATGGATGTATGCTTTACGTAAGAAAAGGTTTATAAAAGTTATTTATGCTATATTGAAAGTCATCTTAAGAATCGCCCAGATATGTAGCATATTTAAAGAAATTACAGGACCAAAGAAAAAGCACCTTTATCAAAATCTGGTCCTATGTGCCTTGCTTTACCAAATACCTGACTTTTCTGGAGGATATTACTGTAATTCACAACTTTGGACACATGGGAAAATTAACATTTTAAGAATAACTATAATTCAATTTTTTGGATGTTTCAACATTTGTTCTTTAAATCCATTATCTAACAGAATATTAAAATAGGTATATTATATAAGCATTAGTAAACAGTACTTATTTAAATAAATTATGCACCGTTGCTTCATCATTGAGCTTTTGAAACTTTAACAAATGTATATAGATGTCATTTTGTTATTTTATTTCTTATTATGAGATATAATTTACTGTGATTTTTAAAATATTTTTTAATGATTTGAATTCTGATTTTGTTTATATGTCTGTGTATTTCATTTGTTTAGAAAGATTCCTTTGAGTATGGAAATGTGATTTGTATATTTAAATTTTTTATGGACATAATTAGAGGAATGTATAAATTGGTCTTTTGTTAAATGGCTTTTTAATTGATAAATTTTTCTTTGTCATTTTTTGGTATGCAGTCATTATCTAGTAGATTTATGAAAAAGATTATTTTCATAATTAACTCTATATAAATTTCTTCCTATAATTCTTGTTTCCCTTTTCACCTGTGTTTGACTTAACCATGAATTAGATTCCTTTCTATATATCAGAAATGACTTCCTGATCTTTTCCATCATCTCTCGTTACCTTTATCATGTGTGATCTTCTTTCTTTTTTTCTAGTCTGTGCTCTAGCATGAAAGACTGGGTTTTATTTAAACTAGTTAGAACTTCTCTACCTGTGTGATAATAACCTAATTTTTTGTTGTTTTAAATAAATTATCTGTTTGCCAGCCTCAAGGTTAAGTAATTATAGTGATTGGTATATATTCTCTTCATAATGTGAATATAATTGCTTCTATTGTGACTACAATTCAGTGCGTAGAGATCAAATGATAAGCAATATAAAAGATTTCATTCCCACCTCTATTAGTGAAATATCCTTGTACAAAATTGTACAAATGCTTTGTTTTAAACATCACTAAAGAACATCAATATTTAATTTTATTTTATTGTATACTTCTCTTTGGTTTCTTGTGAAAAATCTTTACATTTTTTTTGGAATTGGAATACTTCTTTTGTAGGAAGTATATCACAATCCTTGAATCCCAGTGCCATGCAAATACACCTCCTAATCCAAATCTTATGGATAACTACTGCCATTCAATAGTCAGACAGTGACCAGCATTTGTAAATGGTCTTTCTTATGGTTAAAAGTTTTGAATTCCTTCAAAGCAGGATTGATTACATATATATTCCAGAAAAGAAAATAGCAAAAGAATAAATAAATTGCCTTCACATCCCAAGGATTTGAAATTGTACTATAGTAGAGAGAATCTCGGTGACTGCAAATTCAGGGATTTCCCAAATTTACCTTCAGGTTCAATAATCCACTAGAAAGACAGAACTCCCTGAAACCTATTCTATTCATAATCATGTTTATTACCAAGAAAGTATACAAATTTGAACCAGCCAAAGGAAGACAATATAGGGTGGAGTCTAGGAGGGGCCCAGACTCCTTTCCAGGTGTCTACTCCCTGTGGAATCATGGACCGTGTTATCTACTCCTGGCCACAATGTACATACAGTATTGCCAGTCAGGAAAGCTTACTCTGCTTTGATGTCCAAATTGTTTTTAATTTTTCTGTTGTTTGTTTATTTTTGTGAGAGAGAGAGAGAGAGACAGAGTGTGAGTGGGAGGAGGGGCAGAGAGAGAGGGAGACAGAATCTGAGGCAGGCTCTAGCTCTGAGCTGTCAGCACAGAGTCTGATGCGGGGCTCGAACTCAAGAACCATGAGATCATGACCTGAGCCGAAGTCGGATGCTTAACTGATTGAGCCATCCAGGCGCCCCTGGTGTCCAAATTTTTATCAAAGCTTTCTTACTTGGAATGATTGATTCTTTGCCCACATGGTTGAACTTACTAGCTCTGTCCCTCCCTGGAAAACTGACATCAAGTTATAGGGGCTCATTCTGAGTCATCTTGTTAGCAGAAATTATCAGGTGTGAAGTCCTAAAGATGTAGGCCAGAACTTTGTTTGGGTAAGGCCAAATTCCTTACTACACAGTGACCACTTATGTCTATACACATTCTTCTGAACTGATGAGGATGGCACAAACAATGTCAATTTGTTTATAGAGACTTTTAATTTATACTTTATTGTTTTAATTTGAGAAATGTCAAATGATTCTAAACATGTGACTTGGGGGTAGAAAAACATATTTGTAGTCTGATACATTGCTAAGTAGCACATATAGTATTCATTTAGTTTTCAGTTCTGATGTTTAATGACAACCTTATTAAATGCTGAACTATTTTAAAGAACAATACATTTAAATTAATTTATAGATATTTTATACTGTATATTAATGTACATTGTGAGCTAATTTTATTTTATTTATTTTATTTTTTGCCAATTGAAAATTACAACATGAATGCCTCTTTGGAGGGACTTCTTTTACTGATAATTATTTTTTTTAAGTCTGCTATATGGTAGTGTAGTAATTTATTCTGCCCATTAGTAACTAATATTTGAGGACATTTATAATATTAATGGAATTTAATCTGAGAAGTTCAACTTTTTTTTACATTTCATTGTTGCGTATTAGTAAGAGATAGTCAAAATAATTATGGTACAAATTATTATGTCAAAAACATAATAAATGCTTGGTGTTAGTCAACAATTCAATTTTTGGCTTAAAGTTCTTTGCAAGAAAGAACATTTGGTTTATTTCACTAATAGGAATATCTCTTAATGCTAGGATGGCCTCTTCTTGGTATTTCTTCTCCTCTGGAATTTTAGTATACGTTACCTATGTATAAATGGAGTTGAGTGAAGAGGTACCATTTATTCCAAATAAGAGTACATAACCAATTACTATTGTAATGAGAGATAGACAGATAGGGAGACCAATAAGCCTAAGGAGTTTAAGATTCAGAAATAGAAGCCCACACGAGATATATGATGAAACCAAATAGGGAGTTTAAGGAAAGAACAAAGCCATAAATTGCTCTTTCAGGCGATGGCGAGGATGAATTTTCCACCATTTTCCCTGTGGCTTTAGATAATCTTGGGTCTTGGGGCGCCTGGGTGGCTCTATCAGTTAAGCGTCCGACTTCGGCTCAGGTCATGAACTCACAGTCTGTGAGTTCGAGCCCCGTGTTGGGTTCTGTGCTAACAGCTCAGGGCCTGGAGCCTGCTTCGGATTCTGTCTCCCTCTCTCTCTGACCCTCCCCCGTTCATGCTCTGTCTCTCTCTGTCTCAAAAACAAATAAACGTTAAAAAAAAAAATGTAGATAATCTTGGGTCTTTCAAGCACCCACTCAGGCCCTTCCTGGCAGCTCAGGCAGCTCAGCACCAAGTCCATTTTTAGCTAATTTTAAATTACCATTAACCATTGCTATTATAAGGAAAAGTTAATAGAATAAAACTATTACCATTTGTTACTTTAGATGACAGTACAGATTCACTGTTAATTGATAGGTCCACATTTGCAGTCATCCTTTGCTAGGGTTAAGCATCAGCCCTCCATTGGATCTAGCCAACTTTTCATTTATGAATGTATTTACATGTATTCATTTAGGACTATTAATATGTAAAAATAACTTCTTTAAAACAAGTAACATACTTTTCCTTTGGAAATAGTTTACTAGAGATACTCACTTTCATCCTTTTTAAGTAGACCTCACTGAAGATTTAAAAGAATAATGGATATTGTTATAATGTTTTGGGAGTAATCATCTGAAAATACACTCATGTTAAAATGTGCTTTAAATGTAAAGTATTTAAGGGGTTTAATTGAATTTGCTAAATCAGACTTGTGTATTTTTTAAAAATATTTTTATGTTTATTTCTTTTGAGAGAAAGAGAGAGAGTGTCTGTGTGTGAGCAGGGAAGGGGAAGAGAGAAAGGGAGAGAGAGAATCCCAAGCAGGCTGTGTACTGTCAGTGCAGAGCCCATGGTGGGGCTTGATGTCACCAGTCCTGAGATCATGACCTGAGCTGAAATCAAGACTTGAGTGCCCAACCGGCTCAGCCACCCGGGTGCCCCCAGACTTTGTGTGTGTGTGTGTGTGTGTGTGTGTGTGTGTGTGTGTGTGTTTAAGTTTTTATTTATTTTTATTTTTGAGAGACAGAGACAGAGCATGAGTGGGGAGGAGCAGAGAGAGAGGGAGACAGAATCCAAACCAGGCTTTAGGCGCTCAGCTGTCAGCACAGAGCCGGACACGGGGCTCGAACTCACAAGCAGTGAGATCATGACCTGATCCAAAGTCGGACACTTAACCAACTGAGCCACACAGGCACCACCGAGACTTGTGTATTTTTTTTTAATTTTTTTTTTAACTTTTATTTATTTTTGAGACAGAGAGAGACAGAGCATAAACGGGGGAGGGTCAGAGAGAGGGAGACACAGAATCTGAAACAGGCTCCAGGCTCTGAGCTGTCAGCACAGAGCCCGACGCGGGGCTTGAACTCACCAACCGCGAGATCATGACCTGAGCCGAAGTCGGCCGCTTAACCAACTGAGCCACCCAGGCGCCCCGAGACTTGTGTATTTTTAACAAAATCTGTGAATGTGCTTGTTTTTATGTGTTTGCTTTTTCTTTTAAAAGTCACTGCATGTATAAAAACATGATTTCTAATAATTGAAGGCTTATGTTTAATCCTTTAGACTGAAGTTTTATTATGACCTATTATTCTGTGTGGGTAGTAAATACAGCAATTAAAAATTATGATTCTAAGTGCCTTTTCTAATATATGCAAGCTCCTTCAATAGGTTTTCTAAATATTATAGCAAAAGTAGAGTTATACTTGTTGGGTTACAGAAAATTGTGACAGCGGTGAGGCCATGTTTCAATCTATGACTTTGAAAATATTGTTGTGAATTTTAGAATTTTAAAACCTGAAGTTCACTCTGGATATTACATGCATAATGCTCCAAACTTCAATTACTTCATATAATTTATGAAGTCTCCATTTACTTTATAGGCCATGTTTATTTTTGTTTTGAATGTTTTGGTTTTATAACATTGCCATTTTAATGGTTTCAATCATGCTATGACAGATTTTACCACCTTAGATTTGAAAAATTCATGGGTTATCTCCATGCACTCACAAAGTAATCATTGTTAAAGACTGTTTTTTCTAAATTTGTTTTTATTAATGTTTATTTTTGAGAGAGACAGAGCGTGAGCAGGGGAGGGGCAGAGAGAGAGAGGGAGACACAGAATCTGAAGCAGGCTCCAGACTCCGAGCTGTCAGCACAGAGCCTGATATGGGGCTCGAACTCATGAATCGTGAAATCATGACCTGAGCCAAAGTCGGACACTTAACTGACTGAGCCACCCAGGTGCCCCAGAGACTCTTTTTTCAATTTAAATTTCTTCAGCTTTTCAGTTTGAAAAAATTCAAACATACATAAAAACTGAAAGAATTACTCTCACCTAAATTCAACATTACTAACACTTTGCCATACTAGCTTTATCAGGACACTTTACTCCTAAATACTTCAGCATGCATATCCTAAAACTAAGGGCATTTTCCTATTTAACTCAATACAATTTATCACACTTAGAAATTTTTAAATTAATTTATCATCTGAGTTCATATTCAGATGTTTCCAATTGTCTCAGAAATGACTTCACAGGCTTTTGTTTTTAAACCAGGAAGCAATTGAGGTTCATATTTTGTATTCCATTGTCTTATTAGTCTCAAAGATTCTTCCCTGCACCCCCTTGGTTTCTTACCCCCCATTATGTGACTTTTTGAAGATTGTAAATCACTTGGTTTCTGTCCTTGATCTGTCTATATTCTTTGACTTGTTCCTTTTATTCTTTGCATTTCCTCTGAACTGGAAGTGGAGTCTGTGGGTTTGATTAGCTTTATGCTAAATGTTTTTGGAGAATATTTCATAGGTGATCTTGTAGATTTTACGTTTTATCACATTGAAGACATAATTCTAGATTATCTCACTAATGAAAGTGATAATCAGTCACTTGATCAAGGTGTTGGCTACCATATCTTTCCACAGTAAGTCATTTTTCCTGCTTAGTAATTAGTAATCTCTAAGACAATGTTTTGACACCATGGGAATAATCTTTTCCTAACAGTCTTTTATTCAATAACTTTAGCATCAGCTGATGATTCTTTTTTTTAATATATCTTTTTTTTTTTAATGTTTATTTTTGAGGTGGGGAGGGGCAAAGAGAGAGGGGGACAGAGAATCCAAAGCTGCATTGACAGCAGAGAGCCTGACTCAGGGCCCAAACTCACAAATTGTGAGATCATGACTTGAGCTGAAGTTGGACACGCAATCTACTGAGCTTCCCAGGTGCCCCTCATCAACTGATGATTCTTAACTGAATCATTTATTACACTACACTGATGTGCAAAATGGTGATTTAAAATTTTTTAATTTTCTAATTTTTTTCTACTTTTATTAGTTTATATTCTTCTATTTAAAAAGGACTATTTCCCTTTTCCCAATGCCCCCTCTTTTTTCAAATATCTCTATGTCTTCAAATTATTCAATGTATTCAATGTTCAATACAGTCACAGTTCTTTTTGATACTCTGAGCCAACAGCCAGTGGAAGTGGAAGTCACTGCAGGCCAGCTCCTGTATCTTTTAGACGTGACCACGTTAGTCTCTGAGTTCTTCCTTCCTTCAGTCACAAGATGTCCTAGGCCAACCTTGTACTTGTGCTGTCTCAAACCTGGAATATCAGCTATTTCTTCAAAGAGCCTATTCCTTTTAGGGGGAATGGAATCTGGATTCTGTTTCCTTTTAGACCATTTCAGTGGACAGAGCTAGGAAGTAAATTTTTTAAAAAGTTCATAAATTCAAATTGATACTTAAAATTTAGCATTAGAAGGTTGTTGTGTTTTTTTAAATTTTATACTTGCCTCTCTTTTACAGTGAAAATACTGGTTCTGAGTAACAGTGTATGTGTTCATATGTTTTATTATGAGGTATATTTTTCAGCACTAAAAATATTACTAATGGTAAACATACTAAACAAAATTTTGTGTTTTCTTTTTGTCTTAGACTAATAGACCACTAAGGATGTATACTCAGAGTAGTGTTCAAAAATTAGTGGAAATCACTCTTTTCTCTACATGACTATGTTCATATACCTACGTTTGGGGGTGCCTGGGTACCTCAGTCAGTTAAGCGTCCAACTTCGGCTCAGGTCATGATCTCATGGTTCCTGAATTCCAGCCCACCTCAGTCTCTGTGCTGACAGCTGGGAGCTGGAGCCTGCTTCAGATTCTGTGTCTCCCTCTCTCTCTGCCCCTGCCCCGCTTGCTCGCTCTCTCTCAAAAATAAACATTAAAAAAAAAATTTAAAGAACTAGGTTTACTTTTGTATTCAATTTCAGAATTTACATAAAGATTGTTATTCTATTTTTGAATATGTAAAGGATTTACATGGTTCCCAGTTAAAGCTACATTAAAGTATACTCAAAGAAGACTAGTTGTCATGCCATCCTTCCACCCCGTTCCTAACCACCCCCCAAGGTGGTATTTTCACTAGTTGCTAGTTTATATTTCCTGTGTTTCCTTTTGAAAAATAAAGTTATGTATATTGCTATATTTACTGTGTTTCTTTTGCTATGTGGAACGTGTTCTCAGCTTTTAAGATTTCTTTTTTGTTTAGAAAGCTATGTATGTTCTAGCAATTACATTTATACTGTTGACATTGTATGTAATGCTCTTAGAGCCCCCCTTTTGCTTATCTGGGTTTCTGTTTGTCTTTTTTTTTTTTAAGTTTTATTTATTCAAGTAATCTCTACACCCAATGTGGGGCTCAAACTCACGACCCTGAGATCAAGAGTCCCATGCTCCTCCGATTTAGCCAGCCAGGTGCCTCTAGTTTGTCATCTCTAAATGTTCTTTGATTCTGGGGCACCTGGGTGGCTCAGTCTGTCAAACATCTGACTCTTGATTTCAGCTCAGGTCATGAGCTCACGGTTCATGGG
This sequence comes from Panthera uncia, assembly GCF_023721935.1. Lineage (NCBI taxonomy): Eukaryota > Metazoa > Chordata > Mammalia > Carnivora > Felidae > Panthera > Panthera uncia. The sequence goes on along the minus strand of NW_026057585.1, from coordinate 20,895,892 downwards.
TTCAAGCCCCACATTGGGCTCTGTGCTGACAGTGCAGAGCCTGCTTGGGATTCTCTCTGTCCCTCTCTCTCTGCCCCCACCCTGCTCGCTCGCTCCCTCTCTCTCTCTCTCTCTCAAAATAAATAAATAAATACACATTTTTTAAAAATGTTCTTTGATTCCCATCTAATTGCCTCGTGACACCACTGAACTTATTCCACTCCTTCCTCTAATCTTCATATTTTTAGTTCCCTTATTTCTATTTGATTAGAACATGTATAACATTTACACACTATTTTCTCACTCTAATGCCTGCTTTTGTTATAATATTAAATATATTTTAAATCTACTCAATACTCTCCACTAGTACTTATTATTTCTTTTAACATTTATTTATTTTTGAGAGAGAGAAAGAACGAGCTGGGGAGGGGGCAGAGAGAGAGAGAGGAGGACAGAGGATCAGAAGTAGGCTGACCACAGAGAGCCCGATGTGGGGTTTGAACTCACAAACCACGAGACCATGACCTGAGCCGAAGTCAGAGCTTCACCCATTGAGCCACCCAGGCGTGCTTCCACTAGTACTTTGGCTGAATGCTCCCCAGTCAACTCATAGCTGGATAAAGCTCTTCCAGTAAAGTACACAAGGGAGAGCGTCTAGGCACACTGTTTCTCAAGTTCTGGCATGTTTAAAATTTCTTCTGGAACCTGGATACTTTAAGTTCACCTTGACTGGATATAAAATTCTTGGCTCAAACTTTCTTGGGTTTTTTGGAGAATGTTGCTCCGCTATTGTATTGTTTGGTTTTAGTGTCAGGCTGACACCACTTCTTATCTGTCTCCTTTGGCAATGTTAGTTTTTCTTTTTAAGATTTTAAGTGGTCTCTGCACCCAACATGGGCTTGAACCCACAACCCCAGGATCAAGAGTCCCATGCTCCACCGAGTCAGCCTGGCGCCCCTGGAAATATTAGCTTTGTTGTTGGCTTTTGCCTGGAGGCTCAGATAATTTTTGCTGTCGTTTTCTCTTTGATGCTTTTTGTTGTTGTTGTTGTTCTTGTAGCTGATTTATTCTTCTCCCCCATGTTTCTTACCTTTATTATATCTGTTCTCTCTTAGAAACCCTGTAATTTAGTATTCATTTTTTTAGATGATTTTATTTTTTCAGTATATTGGCTGAGTTTGATCAACTCTCAGTTCACATATTCCCACTGGGTTTTAAACCTTGTATATGTTGCATCCTTTCACATCTGCAGTTGTATATTTAATGATATTTAATTAATATTGGGAATGTTGTATGCAGTTTCCCTCTGCTTCATATTTTCTAGAGTGTAGTATCTTTTAATTGAAAAGTCTTTATTTTCTGTTTTCTTTTTGTAGTAGCCTTGTATGGGCTTTTGGTGGCTTTTTTGTTCGTGATAAAATGTTCTGGATTTTCCTGGATCAGCAAGAAAAGGTGGTTCTATGGAAGAGATGGGTGAAGGGGTATCAGTGACTCAGTTTTATAGTTAAAGAAAATGATCTTATGTTGATATAGTGCAGTTTCTTTAATAAATGGTGCATTTTGAGGTTTGGATTCTGTGATACAATCTTAAGGTGTTTTAGGAATATTTAGCTTCAGCCACTTGTTCTTCTCTCCAAGGGATCCCTGTACCTTCCAAAGTACCTCTTGAAGTATTCTCATGAACTTTCCAAACCTTGGTTCTTACCTGTTTTCAAGCCTGATTTTCTCCTCATTATTTTGGAGGACTCCCAATATCCTTCAAAATCATTACCTTTTGCTTATGCTGGCCAATGCTAATTTCTGTTGATTGTAACCAAAGAACCCTAACTGACCCACACAAACCACTTAATGTAAAGTTTGTGAATCTTCACAACCCCAAATAACATACAAAGCCACACATGTATACACAATAAGTCTGTTAGTACAAGACTGATTACTCTTGTTTACTATTGCAGCTCTCCAGTGCAAAGCCTGACATTCTGGACATTCAATATGTATTAAATTTCTCTTATTACATTACTTCCAACAGCACTTGCCACAGTCTGCAATTATCTGCCTTTTGTTTCATAACTTTTGTCACCCAGTATAATTAAGCTACATGTAGATAAATATGATCTCATTTATTTACATATCCTCAGTGTCTAGTAAACCAGTGAAACACTTAGAGTACTCAAAAATATTTTCTGAATGAATATAAACAATAATCAGTTCTTGAGGATGGCAAAATTGGTATAGCTGAGGGGCTATGAAGAATCAGAGTAACCAGACAATAAATGATCTTACCAGCCCTCTATATCCATCCAAAACAAGCTCCTGGGAATTTATTTATGAAATCTCGCATGACTTTCTCTAAACAGTTTCAAGTTGAGGCTCAATGAAATGTTTCTGCAAGAGAGTATTTTTATTTTTTGTGGATTTTTTAAAAGTTTACCCATTTATTTTGAGAGAGTGCACTAGCAGGGGAGGGGCAGAGGGAGAGAGAGAGAATCTCAAGCTTGAGATTGAGGGGCTCGAACTCACAAACCATGAGATGATCTGAGCCAAAACCAAGATTCTGATGCTCATCCCAATGAGGCACCCAGGCACCTCAGAGAATATTTTTAATGTTCTTATTTTTGAGAGAGAGGGAGACAGAATCTGAAGCAGACTCCGTGTTGTCAGTGCAAAGCCCAATGCGGGGCTTGAACCCATGAACTAGGAGATCATGACCTGAACCAAAGTCGTTTGCTTAACTGACTGAGCCACCCAGGCACCTCCCGTCCCCCCACCCCCTCCCTGCCATCCTACCACCTAGAATATTTTTAAACAGGTGATCTGGGGTGTGTGGCTGGCTCAGTCAGTACAGCATGATACTCTTGATCTTGAGTTCAAGCCCCACCTTGGGTGTGGAGCCTACTTAAAAAATAATTAATAAACAAATGATGGGTTTACTTATTGATGGGAAAATGTAACTTGAAGTATCCATCAGGCTAACTGCCTTTCTTCTCCCTTCCATGGAAAGTGGTTTGTTTTCTATTTCTAGTCAAATGTTTTACATAGAAATAGAAGGACAGAAAATTCAAATTTATCTTTTAACATTTTATTTTGAAATAATTTCAAACGTACATAAAAGTTACAACAGTATTACAAAAACACATTCCCTTTACCCTGTATATTGGCTATGTACAGCTATGTTACAAATTACCCCAAAACTAAGCGGCTTAAAACAAGTACTTAAAAAAAAATTTTTTTTTTAATGTTTGTTTATTTTTGAGAGAGACAGAGACAGAGCGTGAGCAGGGGAGGGGCAGAGACAGAGAGGGAGACACAGAATTCGGAGCAGGCTCCAGGCTCTGAGCTGTCAGCACAGAGCCCGACACGGGGCTTGAACTCACAGACCACGAGATCATGACCTGAGCTGAAGTCGGATGCTCAACCGACTGAGCCACCCAGGCGCCCCTAAAACAAGTACTTTTTATCTTACAGTTTCCGGGGGTCAGGGAACCCGGAGTGGGCAATCTAGCTGTTCCTAGCTTGGGGTTCCTGAAGTTGCAGTCAGGATGTTGGCATGGGTTGCAGTCAGCTAAAGGCTTAACCAGGACTGGAGGATCTGCTTCCAAGACTCCTCACATATCTGCTGGTAGGGGGCCTTAGTTCCTGGACACCTAGATCTGACCACAGGCTGTTGGCAGTGTCATGACATGGCAGCTGGCTTCCCCCAGACATGGGCCCACAGTGAATGAACAAGACCTAGCTAGAAGATGCCATGCTTTTATGACCTACCCTCTGAAGTCAATGGTGTCACTTCTCCTATATCCTATTAGAAAAGAGTCACTCAGCCCAGCCCTTCACTCAAGGGGAGGAGAATCAGACCCCATCTCTTCCAGAGAAAAGTATCAGTGAACTTGGGAACATATCTTAAAACCACCATACCCAAATACACTATTTTTAAATAACTTGCCATTTTGTCACTCTTACCCTCTCCTCACATATATAAACATGTTATTTCCTAACTATTCGAGCGTAGGTAACATGCATCACATCGCTTCACTCCTTAAGACTTCAGTGTATTATGTAAGAAAAGGGATATTCTCTTAGCTAACAATAGTTAGGAAAATCTGACTTTTAACATGGGTGATACTCCAATCTGTAGTCCATATTCCACTTGTGTCAACTGTCGTTTCTATAATCCCCCCCCCCCCATTAAGTTGATTTTTAAAAGCAATAGTAAAACAAGTAGTAGGTTACATAGTGTGACATAGCTTATGTAAGTTTTTTATTGGCAGGGAATAAAGAAAAGGTCCTGGAACAGGCAGGCTCCACTTTGGGGTGGCAGTGGCTGAGCACGAAGACAAAATACTGTTTCTGAAAAGCCAGTTAATCTTTATCCCTTCAGTTACCCACTATTTCTGGAAAACGATTTCAACTGTTCCCTTCGGTTCCCGTCCTGGTTAGAATACAGTTGGGAGATAGCTCTAATAGTTGAAGACGCCTGGTGAGAACTGCAGGGCAACCATTTATCAGCCGTATTTCCATGAGCAGGTAACTTTCAGAAACTTACATTTCTTTATCTGTGAAGACGGACTATAAGGGTCTCTATCGCCCAGGGCTGTTGTGAGAACTAAGCGAGCTGATGAATGGAGAACACCGGCTGGCGCCAGCCGAGAGCCTAGCGGCTTCCCTCTGGGCTTCCCTCGCCGCGCGGCGAACGCACCGCGACCGAGAGGGCGGGGCGGTGTCACGTGGGTGGGGCGGGGCGGGCTCCTCCGCTGATCGCACGATGTGACGCGCCGCCGGAGGCAGGCCGGGCCCTCAAGATGGCGGCGGGCGCCCCGAGCGGCTCGGCCCGGCAGTAGCGGCGGGACGGCACTCGCCGCTGGGGCCGGCCGCCCCGGGAGTGGCTGCAGCAGCGCCAGGAGTCGAGGATGGTAAAATGACCCAGGGGAAGAAGAAGAAACGGGCCGCGAACCGCAGTATCATGCTGGCCAAGAAGATCATCATTAAGGACGGAGGCACGGTGAGCTGGGGTACCGCGCTGGGGAGCGTCCCTCGGGGCTCCCCATCCCATCTCTGTCCCCCACGCCGCCGCCACCAGCCTCCCTGAGTGCCCCTGCCCTCCCCCACCCTGTCGGCGGTGCCGGTGTCTCAGTCTCCAGGGCCCTCTTGCCTCTGCTCCGGGGGGCTTTCCTCCCTCGCCCCGGCCTGCGGCCTCCGGGGCCCGTCCTCTTGGGGAAGCCGCTCTCCTCTCCCGCACCTGCCGCCCTTTCCTCCGGCGGCCCCTGGAGGCCCTTCGGCCTCGAGCCCCACGTGCGCCTCCGCCGCGGGCTGGAATTGACGCCGGGCCCGCGTCGCCCCGGCGGTGCTGGTCCCGCCGCGCCCCTCGCCACCGCAGCCTTGCCTTCGCCGCCGGGCCCCGCGCCGCCGTCGCTGCGCTTTCGAAGGTGCTGGGAGCTATCCCTGGCTTCCCATATGTTTCTAGCCGGGCGGTATCTGGTGCGACGACCCCGCTGGGGCTCCTTAGTGCCTTGGCTTTCTTCTTCCACCTGGTTCTGGGTCAGTGCTCCTGCTCTTAGCTTCTTCCAGTGCGGTAAACACTGTCAGAAGGTGGGCTTTCCTCTTCACTTCCCGGAGTCTCAAGCGTGACGGAGGACACCCGGGGCCTAGACTTAAATCATCTGGTTTCCAAAGAACAGATACCACTCTGTTGTTTTAAAATCACCTTCTTTATTTTAAAATAAAAGCCGCTAAATAGAATTATCATGGTCTGAGGATTAGAAGACACTTTGAAAGGAAGACAGAGGGTAAGAAATTGTGCTTTTTAGAAACAGTTGTCATCACACAATAAACTTTATGCAGTGTGCTGTAGTTAACCAGCAGGGGACGTAGGATTTTTAACTGAAAATTTAACTCGCCTATACTTTTATATACTGAAATTTCTATGTTGCTACACTCTCTGGTCTTTGTTGCATTCTTTGCTATCACATTCTGAAATAGAATGCAAAGGTAAAATACCCGTTTCACTTTCCTGAGGAGTGTGTAGAAATGATTCTTTTTATTACATATTTCTGTTTATTCCAACATATTTGTATGTGTATGTATATAATTGGAGCCCTCATCAACTGCTAGCATAGTGCTAAATATGTACAGTAATTAGGCCACCCCTGAGGATTTGCTGAATTCATTTGAAATAAATGACAAAGGTTTTTTGTTTTGTTTTGTTTTTGACATTTCAGAATAGGGGCCCCATCAATATGCTGCTAATATATTTAGAAGGCTTGGGACATAGGCAACAATTTCAGAATCTCCTTTTAGCTAACTCTAAAAATAATTAGATAATAATAATTTGGTGAAAAAAGAAACTTCAAGTCCTTGGATCTTTTTGTTGTACTTGATTAATTAGGACATTACTTTGATTAAATCACTTATGAATAGTCAGGGCCCTTTTGATGAAGTTGGTTCAAACTACTATGTAGGGAGAGACATAGCATGAAAGAATACTGGTAGTCTCTTAACCAACAGGACTTGATATTTTAAGTTCTATATAAAATCTATAAAATAGAAGCAACAAAGGATTGTATTTTATAAAAGCAAGTGATTTTTAAGATCAGTATTCTTTGCAAAAGAATGAAGCTCTGATCAAGAAACACATCTTTTTTCTTGAGGTAAAGTTCAGTTGCGTTACCTCTTTGGAGTTTCATTCCATTCGCTTTACAGCAGATGCTTTTGTTCCAAATCCTAGGAGATTTGGAAGAGATTATTATTTTTTATCTTGTTATTAAAGTTGTAGTGAATTCATAGCTTGTTTTTGGAGGTAAAATACGATTTTTTTTTACACTGGCAGTAAGTTTTTAAGAGGGCACATAGAATAAATGAAAGCTTTTCTTGAGAACTATGGGCATGTGGGTATTATTATTTATCATCTTTATACACTTATGTTGCACTTTCCAATCTAAAAGCACTGGACACCTCTTTAGAATAGAAACTTGGTTAATGCATATTTTAATTTTATGGGGCTAATATGAATTTAAAGTGATAAAAACACATTTAAAGTGATTTTTAAAAATGTGCTAGCACATTCCTAGTGTTTTTATTGTAATTTTATTTATTCCTATATTGATTATATAAATTGAATAAATTGAATAATTATTCATATCATTCAATATCATTCAATGTCATTCAATATCATTCAATATCATTCAGTATTATTCAATATCATTCCTATATTGATTATATAAATTAAATAAATTGAATAAATTATTATTTATTCCTATATTGATTATATTCCTATATTTATTATAATTTTATTTATTCCTATATTGATTATATATATGTATAGGTGGAATATTTATATCTCTAGAAATATCAGTAATTTTTTGCAGTATTTGTGTTTTAACCTACTCTAGCTGTAAATGGAAAATAGTATAACTATTATAGTTTTTTAAATTTCAACATGGCATTTGCTTTTCTGCCTCCCTACTTATAATTGGTCAGACTGCCCTTATGAACGTTTTTTAAAGAAAGGGAATAAATTGCCGTTTGGTATTGGTGTGTGTGTGTGTGTGTGTGTGTGTGTGTGTGTGTGTGTGTGTTTAAGTTCAGCTTGTGGACGGATTCATTTAGAGGCAGGTGTCTTCGACTATATGGTCATCCTTGACCATCTCTGAACAGTATTTCAGGTCCATGGCCAATGATACTGATCTGATTCCCTTCCATTTTCTTTCTAGTGTTCAACAATGTTAATAAAATTATTTTGCTTCATCTTGCTAATGACATCTTTGTAAGTCTGATTAATGAATGTTAATATTTATAAACAAAACTAATAGTTGTTAATGATTTGTCAAAAACTTAGAACAGATTTGTTATCATTTTTGACAGTTGAAGAAGTGAACCCTTCTAAACGAACCAGGTTAATCATAAGTTACTGTTTTCCTTTTCTTGAAATTGTATTTGATTAGGCTCTGAAACCAGAGTCAGGCTAACTAATACTTGCCCGTTTGAGTTGTATACAGTTAAGGGAAATTACATGAAGGTGTGTGATTCTGTGTCAGGAGTTCTTAACTTGGGTCTGTACACCCTGCAGTCGTTTGCAAAATTTTCTTTGACTATCGTTTTTTTTGAGAGAGATTCCCAGAAGAGTCCATACCTCCCCAAAGTTTAAGACCGGTTGTCCTATTTGAAAACAACATGCATAACTACAAAATACTTCCACAGGTTAAATTCAGTAAATATGTATTTACTCATTTCCTGTATACCATTTTACTGATGTAAGTAATTGTATCATTACTGGTGAATTTGCTTTCTGAAGCATCCATATGTAGAAATACAGTTTTTGGTTACAAGTTTTAATGTATGTGGCATTTTGATGTATCCTTTAGTGCAGACCATTTAAGGCTGTTGAATTAAATGACATTTTAGAATACTTTCAGTTTTGTTGTTAAATTCTTACCGTGTATTACCAGATTGTTTGTAAACATTCCTGTTGGAGGCTAAGAGCTAAAGAGTTACATTCATGAGTTATTTGTGTCATCAAAAACAGAATTTTTAAATTATTTTTGAAGTTTGCTTATGTTTTTACATGATCTTTACTGTTTTGTTAATACAGTTGTGAGATTGCATCTCTGACAAAGCGAAAAATGTCCAATTTTTTCACAAATAAATTGGTGAAATGACTTTAAAGATTTGATAGAAAGCACAGCATGTGTGAATTAATTTGTTGGAAGTACCTGAAAAAAGTAAAATGGGTATTTGCAAAACGAAATATACCCAGAGAAGCAGAGCACCAGATTTTTTTTTGTAACTCCGATTTTAAGTACATAAGTCGGAGTCACCACCATTTCAAAAGTCTAAACTTAAGCTCTGATCCGTCGCATCCTTCACCTACAAAGATGGCTGAGGCAGTTTCAGGATAGCTCTTCTTAGTCCCCAGAGAGCCGCTAAGTAAACAGCCTCTAATTGCTAGCATACAAGCCACGAGGAGGGCCATGGTGCCTTCAAACAGCAACTGTTCTTCGGAGTCACTAGCCCATGCCTGGAAACATCAGGATGCATGTACCATCTTTGGCAAAGCTTGTAGCAGGCAGTACCATGAATGACTTACCTCCTTTTCTCCATGGTGTGCTGCAGCATTTGCTTTAGCTTAGTATGTTTGGGGATAAATTAGTAAGCAGTTTTTTCAGATTATATATCCAGTTCATCCTAATATAGTTTGCAGACCTACTTCCCAATAATCATAGCATCTGCAGAAATTCACTAACAGTTGAACTGTAACTCATTTACAGCTACCAAAGTTTGAAGTTTAAGTAAAAAGAAGAGCTTTTTCCAGGTAGCATTCTGACAAGTATATATATGATTTACGTTTTTCAATTATTTAAAAATTCAAGTTGTCTTTTAGCCTTATTTTGAATTAGAAGTGTCAAAGAAACATTTGACAGTTGCAGCCAGGATATATCCAGCTTCCTGAAATGGTTTGGTCTCTTTGAGGGCCAAATGTAGTAGCTTATTCTAAATAATGGGTCTACTTTCTCAATAATGTGTAAAAACAATTATGAATTCTACCACATGAAATACTGCCTTGTTAGTGAGTTCAGTTTGTGGTCATTTGAACCATGTAACACATTAGATGTTCATGTGGATAGGCACTTAATGTAATGATGGCTTACCTTGAGTTAGCAGTTACATCTTTTCCTCCTCAGAATGGAGAAGGAATACAATAGATTGTCATGTTGCTTAATCTTTTCAGAATTTACCACAAAGTAGGGTGCATGGCTGGCTCAGTTGTGGAGTGTGTGACTCTTGATCTTGGGGTTGTAAGTTCAAGCCCCATGTTGGATGTAGAGATTATTTAAAAATAAATCCTTAAAAAAAATTTACTGCAAAGTAATACAATCTTAAACTCTAGTTTGTTTTTTTTTAACAGTAAAACTTGGCCTCATCCTAATTTTGTTAAACGTGTTTAAGAAGTATATTTAATTTCTATTTCAGAGTAATCTTTTTTAAAAATTAATTTTTCTTTTTTTTAAGTAGGCCTCAGGCCCAGCACAGAGCCCAGTGCAGGGCCTGAACTCAGGACCCTGAGCTCAAGACCTGAGATGAGATGAAGGGTCCGACGCTTGACCAACTGAGCCACCCAGGCACCCCTAGGAGCAATTTAACCAAAACCTCTTCACTTCTGTGATAACATACAAATATTAAATATCTGTCTTTAAAATTGATCTGTAGCCTATCAGTAAAATCTAAAGTCTCACTGCAAATTAAGCCAAAATGGTTTACTTAATGAGTATAATAGTGTAGCAACATGTTTATGGTGATTCATACTTCCAGGAAATTAAGGATTGGTTTTGTTTTCTTTTTGCTCTACAAAACTAATGGATCTCGCTTTGCTTGATTAAAGTCAGAGGAAATAAGAAAACACCACTTGACTTTGTGAGAAAGGAAACATGATGCCTGCTTACATTTTCTCTAGTTATGCCATAATGTGTCCATATCCCATGAAAGCAGCTTTGTAGTTACAGGGTTTTTTTTAATGTTCTTCCATGAAAAGCTACAATTCTTTTTTTTTTTTTTTTTTAAACTTTTTAACGTTTATTTATTTTTGAGACACAGAGAGACAGAGTATGAATGGGGGAGGGTCAGAGAGAGAGGGAGACACAGAATCTGAAGCAGGCTCCAGGCTCTGAGCTGTCAGCACAGAGCCCGACGTGGGGCTCGAACTCACGGACAGCGAGATCGTGACCTGAGCCAAAGTCGGGCACTTAACCGACCCAGCCACCCAGGCACCCCAGAAAAACTACAATTCTTAGATGCCTGTAACTAAGCACCTTTGTATTTTTTGTGTGTAAGACTTTTACATGATATTATTTTAGCTTAGTTATGTATCATTCAGAGGAAATTCAAAGTTTCTTTTTGAAGCTATATTTTACTCTCATTTTAATTGTTTTTAAAGTTTATTTTTGAGACAGAGAGAGAGCAGGTGAAGGGCAGAGAGAGAGGAAGAGAGAGGATCCCAAGCAGGCTCTGCATTGTCAGTGCAGAACCTGACGCAGGGCTTGAACTCATGAACCCTGAGATCATGACCTGAGCCAAAACCAAGAGCCAGACGCTTAACTGACTGGGCCACCTAGGTGCCCCTACCCTCATTTTTGATTGATAACTTCTCTGTATTAAATATTAAGATCAAAATTATTCTCCCTTATACTTTATTTTTTAAATTTTTATTTACTTGTTTTGAGACAGCAAGCATGAGGAGGGGGAGGGGCAGAGGGAGAGGGGGAGAGAGAATCTTAAGCAGGCTCCATGCTTAGCACAGAGCCTGACTTGGGGCTCCATCTCATGACCATGAGATCATGACCTGAGCCGAGATCAAGAGTTGGGTGCTTAACTGACTGAGCCACCCAGGTGCCCCTACTTTATTTTGGTTTTTATAATGTTTTTAAAATTTTTCCCAACTTTGGAGAATTTTTAAACTACAGAAAAGTTGCAAAAATAGCATAATGAGTATTCATCTGCCCATCCTACAGATTCACATCACAGATTAACATTTTGCCACATTTATTTTTCTTCTCTCTATGCTCACGTTTTTTTTTGTTTTGTTTTGTTTTGAACCATTTGAGGAGTTCGTTGTAGATATCAAGACACTTTACCCCTATAAAACTGAGAATGTATCACCTAAGAAAAAGGATGTTCTCCCACATAACCACAATGTAATTACCACATTTGGGAAATTTTAATGTATTTTAAAAAATTTTTTTTAATGTTTATTTTTGAGAGAGAGCGCATGCATGAACAGAGGAGGGGCAGAGAGAGGGAGACACAGAATCTGAAGTAGGATCCAGGCTCTGAACTGTCAACACAGAGCCCTATGCGCGACTCAAACCCACGAATCATGAGATCATGACCTGAGTTGAAGTTGGACGCTTAACCGACTGAGCTACCCAGGCGCCCCTCACATTCAGGAAATTTTAACGTTAACATAATAGTATTAAGTAATATATTAGCTATAGCCACATTTCTCTAATTGTACCTCCTTAATAGTTGTCTTTTTTTGGGTACAGAATTTAATCATTACATTTAGTTGCCATGTCTCTTCAGTCTAGAATAACTTGTTTTTTTTATGATATTGACACTTTTTAATAGTTTAAGCCAGTTGTTGTGAAGAATGAGCCTCAGTTTGGCTTATTCTCATTGTTTATTTACATGATAAATTCTGTTTAATAAATGGGATTATAATGCCCAGTTATAGGTAGAATTACTTCTGTCTCCTGGCCAAAAATCTCTATAAGCCCCCAGTTCATACCGATAGATATACAACATAAGTTATTAAAGTCAACATCCTGTATAATAATTGCTGCATTCATAAACCCTATTGACTGGGCAATCATAGACTCAAAATTTGGGAGCTAGATAAGGATTTAGGTAAGAGATTAATAAATCTCTTCCTGCTGAGAGAGGTAAAGTGACTAACTTAATTTCCCTAGCAGCTCAGTGACTGCATGATTAGGGCTATCAATCAGCCATGGTCATGAAATACCTTTTCTAGACCAGGCATTGTGCTACACATTGGATACTAAAATGGAAAAAAACTGGATCCCTACACTTAAAAGAGTAACAGTCTGTGGTAATGTATTCTGTGTAATCACCAAAACCAGCATAGCTGTCGACTTGGGCTCTGGAATTGCCTGGATAGACTCCATTCCATCTCTTATTTGCTGTGTTAGACTATAAAATGGAGGTAACAGTGTCCAATCTGAAAGGTGGTCAGGAAGAGTAAGCAAGATTTTGAATGTAAACCATTATAAGTTTTCAGTAATACTTTCATTACTGTTTTAATCTAGTGTATGTGTGCAATAAATCTGTGTGATAGATGACACAGTGGGATATCAGATATTAGAGTGTAGAGGAGGGTATTAGTAGAGGAAGGTGCAAGTTTAACTAATAATAATTAATAAAAATTTAATAGTCTTTAAATACAGTAGTTATACTGAATACCTGTGGTGATAGAAGGGACTTACAGAGTAATTCACTTAAGTTCTACAGACATTTATTAAGCACCTTTGTGCTATGCATGGACCAGATGCTCCAGATCATAGAAGAATAAAGCATAGGGCCTGTCTCAGCAGAAGCCTAGAAAGGTAAGTTTAGGTTAAATAAAATGAAATAAGGACTTTACACAGTGAAATATAAATTTGTGGACGTTACCTAGGATAGAAGAATAAATGATTTTAAAAGGCTTGGCCCAAAGCCTAGATGGTGAAACCATACTTGATTACCAGTAGAAATTATGATTTAGAAAATGGGAATTAGATTGAAGGGTGGAGGTGAAGAAAGGAGATTGTCCCTGACTTCTGAGGTTAAAGCTAGAGGCGACTGTCATGAAACCATTCCCCTATAAGAGAGAAATTACTTACCTGAATGGAGGACTTTTTGGTGTAGTAATTATCATGGTTGTAGATGGCATATCTTGGCTTTTGGGGTTGGACATGTGTTTATATTCCGATTTATCTCCTTCAGAATTTTTCACTTGGTACCTCAGAATTCTTTTAGCATCCTTAAATGTTATCTGTTGATATAATCTCATTGTGATCTAAACTCTCTACTCTTGATGCTGTAAACTACTTACTGGTCAGACATTTGCCCCTACTTGTCTATTAATTTCCCCTGGTCTCTCTGCCCAGGCCATGACCCTGGTATTCTTTCTCTAATTGTCCTAGAATTTTGCTTGTGGATAGATATTCCATTAAAACCACTAGTGCTTGTGTCAAAAGTCCCACCTGGAAATATTTGTATTTTAAATCAGTAAAATATTTTTAAAATTTGTCAATTTTATTAAGATCTTGTATTATTTTTGAATTCATTCAAAACAAAAAAGTTGAATATGGATATAATATAGCTCTCAAAATTACCAGTACTTTAGGACAAGCAAGTACCCCTACCTACCCCCCCCTCATCCCCTCCTTTAAAAAATATACAATACACACACACTTTTTCCTCCCATTTCTGGGAAATAATGAGAGAATGGCTCAGAAGGGGCAAGTATATGCAACTACCTATATTTTTCTATTCTAGTTTTTATCTAGTTTTTCTCTTAAACATTTCCCTTGTATTTAAAGTATAAGCATGCCTATTAAAAAAGATTTGGAAAATTCAGAACAACATAATCAAGTTTATGTCTCTTAAAAGTGCTATCTAATATAATTAACATTTAGATGAGTTTTTGTTTTGCTTTTCATAGTTGAAATTACTCTCTATACACAATTTTATATCCTGCTTTTACTTATTTTTTTTGTTTTTATTTTCCCACTTATATTTTTTAAATTTAACATTGCCATAAGCATTTCCACATATCATTAAAGATTATCCATAAACAGTTTTTGGCTGCATATTATTCTGATTTACACACTGTGATTTGATTATAGATGTTACTAAAGGTTAAACATTTAGATTTCCATATTTCCCACTATAAATGATGCTGCCATGACCATCTTTATGATGGTAGAGCTTTTTCTGAATGTTTGATTATTTCCATAGGATAGAATATTATTAGCTGCTTTTAAAATTGTTTTTATCTATTATATTTTTGTGGTGTCTTAGTGTTGTTGTGTTTTCTTATGAATGCTTTACCTAGATACTAATCTTTATTTCTTCCCTATCTTTCTCAATTTGTTGCCTTCAAATTCAGCTAATGTTGTACATGTTTTTCTCAAACTGGTTTGCCAAAAATGTGTTAATCTCTTGTTCTTTCCCCTTTCTCACTGCCTGACTAAGCCAGACACTGAAATCTTACCTTTTCATCTTTGATCTTCCCTTACTGACCCCTGCTACATCTAGTCAACCACTGAGTCCTTTTGATTCAACCTCCTAAGTGTTTTTTGTTTCCATTCACTTTGCTCCATCCCTACTACCACTGTCTTATTCTAGTTACTATTACCTCTCTTGTGTGTTTCTTTCTTTTTTTAAATGTTTATTTGTTTTTGGGAGAGAGCATGAGCAGGGAATGGGACGGGCAGAGAGAGGGAGACAGAAGATCTGAAGCAGGCTTTGTGCTACAGCACAATGCTCAGTGTGGGGCTTGATGCAGGGTTCGATGTGGGGCTTGAACTCATGAACTGTGAGATCATGACCTGAGCCAAAGTCAGATGCTTAACCACTTAACTGACTGAACCACTCAGGCGAGCCCTCACTCCACCCCCCCACCCCCCCACCCCCCCCCGCCTTATATTTCTTCAATAGCCTGCTTTCTGGTCTTCCTCCCTCCCTCCCTTTCAAAGTCTTTGCCACAGTGCAGTGCAATTTTATGTTCCAAGAAGACAGTCCTATGATGTGATGTTACCTTCTCTCTTGAATTGTTTCATTTACCCTGCTGCCTGAAAGTTAAAGGCCTTCATGTGACTTAAGAGACTTTCTCCAGTCACCGTTTCAGTTTCACCTCTCCTCACCTCGCAGCCTCATCTTTTACCACTCTCCTCCTTAGACGTCAGGTACTGAAATAGGTTTTGCTGTTACCTGTGTTCTGGCATTTGCATATGCTGTTCCCTTTACCTTTCCCTCAGATGCTCTTGGCCATCATTCCCCTCCACTGACATCCTGCACCCAAACGCATACACATCTGACAATCCCAGTATATTTCCCACTGAACTTTGAAGTCTCAGGTAATATCATTTACCTCCCTGAGAAGCCTTTCCTGACATTTTCCTCAATTGATTGAGTCCTCTTCACTAAAACAGCCACTAAAAAAATTTTTTAATGCTTATTTTTGAGAGTGAGAGAGAACGAGCATGAGCAGGGGAGGGGTAGACAGAGAGGGGGACACAAAATCTGAAGCAGGCTCCATGCTCTGAGCTCTCAGCACAGAGCCTGATGCGGGGTTCAAACCCATAAACCGTGAGATCATGACCTGAGCTGAAGTCAGACGCTTAACCAACTGAGCCACCCAGGTGCCCCTAAAACAGCCACTTTTTTTTTTTAATTTTTTTTTTTAACATTTTATTTATTTTTGAGACAGGGAGAGACAGAACATGAACAGGGGAGGGTCAGAGAGAGGGAGACACAGAATCTGAAACAGGCTCCAGGCTCTGAGCTGTCAGCACAGAGCCCGACGCGGGGCTCGAACTCACGGACCGCAAGATCGTGACCTGAGCCGAAGTCGGCCGCTTAACCGACTGAGCCACCCAGGTGCCCCCTAAAACAGCCACTTTTAACACATCATTTCCCTCCACCTTTTTTGCTGTGTGTGTATGTTTATACACATTGTTATATAATCATTATCTTTTTTTTTTTTTTTTTTAATTTACATCCAAGTTAGTTAGCATTATAGTGCAACAATGATTTCAGGAGTAGATTCCTTAATGCCCCTTACCCATTTATCCTATTCCCCCCACCCACAGTTCCTCCAGTAACCCTCTGTTCTCCATAGTTAAGAGTCTCTTATGTTTTGTCCCCCTCCCTGTTTTTATATTATTTTTGCTTCCCTTCCCTTATGTTCATTTGGTTTTTTTTTTTAATGTTTATTTATTTTTGAGGGTCAGAGAGACAGAATGCAAGTAGGGGCAGGGCAGAGAGAGAGAGGGAGACACAGAATCTGAAGCAGGCTCCAGGCTCTGGGCTGTCAGTACAGAGCCCGACTGGGGGACTCGAACTCACGAACAGTGAGATCCTGACCTGAGCCGGAATTAGACACTTAACTGACTGAGCCACCCAGGTGCCCCTCTCCCTTTAAAAAAAAATTTTTTTTAATGTTTATTTCTGAGAGAGAGAGACACAGAGCATGAGCGGGGGAGGGTCAGAGAGAGGGAGACACAGAATCGGAAGCAAGCTCCAGGCCCCAAGCTGTCAGCACAGAGCCCGACACCAGGCTTGAACCATGAACAGTGAGAACATGACCTGAGCTGAAGTCGGACGCCCAACCGACTGAGCCACCCAGGTGCCCCATGTTCATCTGTTTTGTATCTTAAAGCGCTCATATGAGTGAAGTCATATGATATTTGTCTTTCTCGGACTAGTTTTGCTTAGCATAATACCCTCTAGTTCCATCCACGTAGTTACAAATGGCAAGATTTCATTCTTTTTGATTGCTGAGTAATACTCCATTGTGTGTGTGTGTGTGTGTGTGTGTGTGTGTGTGTGTGTGTGTGTGTGTATGTGTATACCACATCTTCTTTATCCATTCATCCATTGATGGACACTTGGGCTCTTTCCATACTTTGGCTATTGTTGATAGTGCTGCTATAAACATTGGGGTGCGTGTGCCCCTTTGAAACAGCACCCCTGTATCCCTTGGATAAACACCTAGTAGTGCTGGGTCGTAGAGTAGTTCTATTTTTAATTTTTTGAGGAACCTCCATACTGTTTTTAGAGTGGCTGCCCCAGTTTGCATTCCCACCAGCAGTGCAAAAGAGATCCTCTTTCTCTGCATCCTCACCAACATCTGTTGTTGCCTGAATTGTTAATGTTAGCCATTCTGACAGGTGTGAGGTGGTATCTCATTGTGGTTTGAATTTCTATTTCCCTGATGATGAGTGATGTGGAGCATTTTTTCATGTGTCAGTTGGCCATCTGGATGTCTTCTTTGGAGAAGTGTCTATTCATGTCTTTTGCCCATTTCTTCACTGGATTATTTGTTTTTTGGGTGTTGAGTTTGATAAGTTCTTTATATATTTTGTATACTAACCCTTTATCTGATATGTTGTTTGCAAATATCTTCTCCCATTCCATCGGTTGCCTTTTAGTTTTGCTGATTGTTTCCTTCACTGTGCAGAAGCTTTTTATTTTGATGAGGTCCCAATAGTTCATTGTTGCTTTTGTTTCCCTTGCCTCTGGAGACGAAGTTGCTGTGGCCAAGATCAAAGAGGTTTTTGCCGACTTTCTCCTCGAGGATTTTGATGGCTTCCTGTCTTACGATTAGGTCTTTCATCCATTTTGAGTTTATTTTTGTGTATGGTGTAAGAAAGTGGTCCAGATTCATTTTTCTGCATGTCGCTGCCCAGTTTTCCCAGCACCACTTGCTGAAGAGACTGTCTTTATTCCATTGGATATTCTTTCCTGCTTTGTCAAAAATTAGTTGGCCATACATTTGTGGGTCCATTTCTGGGTTCTCTATTCTGTTCCATTGATCTGAGTGTCTGTTTTTGTGCCAGTACCATACTGCCTTGATGATTACAGCTTTGTATTAACAGCTTGAAGTCCGATCATTATCTTACTTTTTATCAGTATTTCCCAAATAGTTTTACAAGGAACTCAGATGGCCGTGAGATACTGTCTGTTGTATGAAAGAAGGATTCTGTCAAGTTTGGAATACAGTGTTCACTGTATCTTTTTGGAAATTCATAATGTAAATTAGCATGTTAAGGGTCCTGAGAAGTTCTAGGCTTTTCACTAGATGCTGAGTGTATGTGGTGGTGGACAAAACCAGTTTGGGGCTTAGCAATCCTAAAGACATGTTTTGACCTTACCTTAACAACTTGCTCTGTTTGGTACTGCACATCACCCCTTCCTTACTAAAACTGCTCCTTTATCTTCAGTAACACTGTATTCTCTTAAATCTCCTGTTATTTCTCTGATTTGTTCCTTCTTTATTTTCTTCATGGTTCATTTTCCTCTGCTCGCTACTTAAATGTTGGTGTTTCTTAGAGTCTGGTCTTAACCCACTGTTCTTTTTCCACTTCTTCTCCCGATAATCTCACCCACTCTGGTGGTTTCAAACATCAGAATTCATGCTAATTAGTTTAGTCAGCCCTCAAAAAACAGTAGAAATTTTCAAGTACAAGGAGCAATGTCTTAGATAGGACCTGAAGTAAATCTGAGCCTTATGGGAGAAAAGAGCTGGGAAGTCTTTCTTCACTCTCCCTCCCAGATTTATCAGGTGCTGCCTATTTCACATTCTAAAGACTATATCCATTCCCTCCCCTTCAGCGTCCTTGCCACTCCTCTGTTCCATGCCCTCATCATCTCTTGTTTCAACTGTTTGAAATAACCTTATTTTACATGCAGTTTGCTGCTTGGTTACAAACTTGAGGAAATCATCATGAGGTATTGAAAAATGCAGGTCCAATCATGCCATTCCCTTGCTTGAAACCCTTTAATAGTTCACTATGGCTCTAATGAAGAGAAACTCCTTAACAAGGCTTACAGGCTACCTACCTCTTCTGCCTTCCTTTCTTTACTCCATGATGACTTTATTCTCCATCAGCCCTAAACTGTCATGGCCCTTGTCTATTTCATTATGGTTTTCTCTGATGAGATTGTCCACACTATCTCCTTTTCTTGCAATATTCCTTTCTTGCTTCCCAACTTGTCTCTTTTATTGCATTTGCACATAAGCAGATGATTTATAATGAGGTTCCTTCCTCTCTAGACTGTGAATTCTTTGAGCTCAGGGAGTGTGTCTTAATGGTTTTTGTAATCCCAGCATCTCTGCCACATAGTAGCTGCTCTGTTTAATGTTTGTTGCATGAATATTGAACAAATTCATTCCCACCCATGGTCCTTCAACTCTTGTGTCCCCCATTCTCCACCCTACCTCTTGTGTCTCAAGTTCCTAAACTGCACGTTCTACCAAAGGAGTTTTCAGGGACCTAAATTCTGCAAGTTGGGAGAGTTACTGTTTTTTTTAAATAATGATGATATATCATGACGATATTAAAAATGATGTGGCATCATTTTTAGTATATAGAGAAATCCAAACACTTCATAGTTTCCACATAAGACTATTGAATATACTTTAAAAGTTAAGTATAACATTGTAATATGTGTTGGTTAAACTTTTTATTATAGAAACCTGTTAGTGGAGACTGAGTTAATGTTAGAGGTCGTTTGCTTTCCATCAATTTAATATTTACCTTAAAATATGAAATTCAACAACTAAAGTAATTCTTAAGACATTGCTTGGAGCAGTATAAACTTAATTTTTGTATTTTCTTTCTTGTGTATATCAGAGAGAATCTTTTCTTTTTAAGTTTGTTTATTTTGAGAGAGAGAGAGCGAGCGAGCACGGGGGAGGGGCAGAGAGAGGAGTGAGAGAATCTCAAGCAGGCTCTACACTATCAGCGCAGAGCCCCACACAGGGCTGGATCCCACAAATCATAAGATCGTGACCTGAGCCGAAATCAAGAGTCAGATGCCTAACTGGCTGAGCCACCCAGGTGCCTGTCTTGTGTATATCAATCCCAGATCTCTCACGTATTACTCTGGGGACTCTTCTGCCTTTTTTTTTTTTTAAGAAATTTTTTTTTAATGTTTATGTTTGAGAGAGGGAGATCATGAGTGGGCGAGGGGCAGAGAGAAGGGAACACAGAATCTGAAGTAGGCTTCAGGCTCTCAGTTGTGTCAGCACAGAGCTCAATGTGGGGCTTGAACCCACAAATCATGAAATCATGACCTTAGCCGAAAGTCAGACGCTTAACTGACTGAGCCACCCAGGCGCCCCAGGACTGTTCTGCTTTTGAGCCATGTTAATATCTGTTACAATTCTTGCCACGTGCTTCATTTATGCTTTGAGATTAGTGCAGGAGTCTCCTGTGTGGGTTTTTTTTTTTTTTTTTTTTAAGTTTTTTTATTTTGAGAGTGAGAGAGAGTAAGCAGGGGAGGGGCAGAGAGAGAGAAAGGGAGACAGAATCCCAAGCAGTCTCTGCCTGGTAGCCTTGATGCCGTGCTCCGACTCACAAACTGTGAGGTCAGGGCCTGAGCTGAAACAAAGATGGATGTTTAACCAAATGTTTAACTGGATGCTTAACCAGATGTTTAACCAACTGAGCCACCCAAGTGCCCCATGGAGCCTCCTGTTAATATTCCTCCATTTTGCCCCCTTTTAATCCATCCATCTGCTACGCCTTTGCCAAATTGATCTTCCTTAAAACTTTCATCTGGTCACATGAATCGTATCATCCTTTAGCGGCTCCCCATGGCCTTCAAATATAGACTCCTTTGCATGGAAGTTAGTCCTGTGTGCCTCTCGCTCATCTCTCGAACTCCTGGTATGCGGCCTGTGTTGTAGCTGTACTGAACTATATGAGTCCTGTAATGCCTCCTGCTTTCAAGCCTTGTATAGGCTGCTGCCTTGATCTCTCTTGTTCACCTTCCTACCTCTCAGTCTTGTGTGACTTACACCTTTTCATCGTTTTAGTGTTCCTCCTGGAAGTCTGATGTTCCTATCCCTACCTTGGATTCTGCACACTGTGCTTTTATAATGTATTTGTTCCTTGTCTGTCCCTGTCACTTTGAGGACAGGGATAGCGAGTGTCCAGATGTTTGACATAGTGCCAATACATGTATGTTCTCAATAAACATATATTGACTATTGCCATAATTGTTAGTGATTCTGGAATGCACTGTTAACTTTTTTAAAATCTGTTTTTATAGCCTCAAGGAATAGGTTCTCCTAGTGTTTATCATGCGGTTATCGTCATCTTTTTGGAGTTTTTTGCTTGGGGATTATTGACAGCACCCACCTTGGTGGTAAGTAATCTTTTAATTTATTTATTGTGAACTTAAATCTTGTTCAATTTTGGGGGAAAACGTGGCCCTTTTCACAGTTCATTCTTGTGCCAATATTGTCAACCCTTCAGGTACTATCTTTTCCTGGTTTAGTTGTCTTTTCCAATCTTTACTTCTCCTTTACTGTTTGGGAAGGCTTGGCTGGGTGCGGTTTTTCTTGTGAACGCCACACGTGGGTCAGCAGGGACTCAGCCCACACTCTGGATAGGGTGGATGGGATCCTTAAACTGACAGGCTTAGGAAAGATGGTATCTATGACCTGAATCACTCAGTATTATTATTTTGAGATTCATTAATGTAGCTGCATTTTCCAAATGCAAGTTTCTCTTAGTTTAGGCTAAGGCTGTAAAGGTAACCATCTAAGAAGATCATTTCTTTTCACAACCCTAAGCTGATTTTGCCCACATACTCCCAGGTTGGGAACCTTAGAAAAGACATCCTTGCCAGCCCAAACATCCTTGCTACCCCTTGATAGCTAGTTCTCTCCTATTGGTGGGGAATAGAATAAACAAAGGAGTCATTATGGCAGAAGTCAGTAGTATCTTGAAAGATGTAATTAGGATAAATATACAACTTACCAGATCTAGAAGAGTAGAATTTTAGAGAGATATGCTTCCTTATATTTTTTTGAGATTGTTCATTGTTACACAAAAAGGGTTTTTATAAAAAAGTTTGTTTATAAATAAACTGGATGATCATATAAGTAGATATGTGTTCTAAGAAAGAAAATTTATGTTCCATATATTTCCATATTTATTTTATGGCTACATAATCATTACTGGATCTACATAAAATACAGATGTTTAGTAATTATTTTGAACATATAGGGTATATTCATGAATACTGTTAAAACCAGAAGAAAAGAAAATGTCACATAAATACAGTTTCTTCTATAATAAACCATGCATTGCAAGTGAGATTAGTTCCCTGAATAATGACAGTTCCTTAACATATAATTGTAAGAATGCTGATTTGAATATGTTTTCACTGAGATCTTTTACTTTTTAAGAAAGATTTACTTGTAGTAGGTCATCAGTTTTACATTAATAGATTGTCAAGATTGAAATGTGAACTTTTAAAATGTCTGATCTTTTTGTTTGTTTTTGTTAATAATTTCTGATGGAAGTCCTTCAAAAATTAATGTACACATTTCCTGCCTTCATAATCCATGTAGTCTGATTTGGAACTTGATCAGGTGATGCAAGTTCATTATGACATTTGTAACTTCTTTACATTGTAATAACCTGATGTCATGGGCCACTGAGGTGCTGTGATAACTATGTGGTCTCACACTTTTCTGTTAGCCTTCATAATGTTCTCGTGTGCTTTTTTATAATCTACTACCAGTTTAACATATAAATGTCTGGTAGATCATCAGTCCTATGATTTAAATTACTTGAGCTTTGTGATAGTAAACAGTATATTTTGATTTATGTTATGATGGGTCCAGGCACTGTGCTAGGCACTTTAAATACATTTTCACTTTTAATCCTCAAAATCACCTTACGGGTGAGGTATTAGCTTGATAATAGAGTTGAGAAAATTAAGGTTTAGAAAATTAAGCAACTTACTTGCTACAACTGTGAAGGTAAACTGCAGAGTTCGTATTTGAAACTAGGCTTGCTTTGTTCCAGTGCTCAGCCTGGGGGAATGCTGGCAGTCGGTGGTTTATACCCAGGTTTTAGGTAAGGTTATTGGCAGTCCAAACAGTAGCTAAGTAGAGAGATTAAAATGTTTTGGGTAAATTGTTCACAAGCCATCAAAAAAGCTTTTTGTGTATGGCAATTTTTAAAATTTGCTTCTGGTTTGTATTCTTTAGATATGCCTATTTTTTATCTAACTTTTGTATTTTTCTTTCCTAATTGGACAGAGACTGTCTTCTTTAAGAACAAGGAAAGAATCCAGTTATTTAGACATAAAGACTTCATTTATCATAGTTATGGGAAAACTAACTTTGTGCTTAGTGTATTTTTAATTCTTTTTGTTAAAAAATGTTTAGTGCTTTTGATTTTTTTTCTTTTTTAAATACAGAATTGAATTCTGATCAGGAAAATAAAAGGTGCCAATTTGTGAGGACTTAATTTTTTTTTTTTGCTAGCATGATTATATTTTTTGTAATAATATCTATAACATTGCCAGTTGATGTATAGCAAGACTTTTCCCCCCATGGTTGTTATAACAGTTATTCTTAATTCCCATTTTTGTCATTTATATCTGAATTTTTAAATGGCGAAACGAGAATCCTAATCCTTTACCTTTTTCAGTTTTTATTTCATTAATATTTTTAAAGTCAAGTGTCCTCAGGAAAGAAAACTATCAAGTTTAATGAATATTAGGCTTAGAGTTTTATTTTTCTAATTCTTTTCTCATCTATAATATTATATGCATGTTTTAAATAATTTCAGTTTTTGTGTTCTATATTTTTCTCGTGTGATGGGGAAATCCTTGTGAGGATGGTGTGGGACAGAACTAGGCAAAACAAGGATTGAGTTGTAGACATTAGATTGTATCTGAATGCTGAGATTTGTTATATTCCAGGTGCTTTCAGGTACTTTGGCCTTCAGGCATTGGATAAGAGAGCTTGGCTTCAGTATGAACTTCACTTTCACCATTAAGACAAATTAGCCAACCAGAGATGAACATTTTCAGCAGTTAAAAATGTGCTGTTAGTCAGTGATTTTTTACTAGAAGTGAATATCAGTGATATTTGGAGAGTTTCTTCAAAATACCCGGGCCTTATAACCTGTCCTGCTGAAATCTGAATTTTCAAGAGTGAGGCTCAGACGTGGATTTTTTAGAAGTGATTCTCCTATATCTAGTATATATCACTAATTAAGAACCAGTATATTAACTCAGTACAGGCCTGAAAAGGTTTTGCTCATTTTGAGGCTTTTTGCTTACAAGTTTTTGTTGTTGACTTTGTTGGCAGTCTTCTTTGTTTTGGACTCCTGTACTCCCTTACTCCCAACTCCTGTGTTGGTGTGGCGGGCGGCGGGGGTGCGTGTCGAGGTACAAGAAGGCACCAAGTCATAGCACTTCGCCCCCTTTCTAAAAATCAGTTAATCTTTAAACATTTTATGTCTTACGTGCTTTGAAACTGATTATAAATGGTGCCTCTTAAAGGGTCACAGCTCTTAACGTATAAAAGGGAGAATGAGGATGAAGTATAATTCAGTTTATTTATATGTTAAGTCAGTATCTTTCTTTCCATACATAGTTCTCAAAAATTATAAAGTTTCAACATTTTAAATTTCAAAGATCTTTGAATTGATTCATTTAACAGAGAAGCAATGGTAAGGCATATTTAATGATAATAAACAGGATTATGATGTTTTGAATTTTAATAAATTCCTTAGTTTTCAGAATTAATGTGAAGTTAAAGATTTTTTTAATTTCATGTGGTTTCAGTTGTCTTTAAGTTTTAAACTCAAAGAACTTCTAGAATCTTGTATTCTCCTAGAACATAGTGAAAGAACAAAAGCTGTGTGGAGGGCCTGCCCAAGAGAGGATGGTAAAGTCTCCACCAAGGGGATTTACATTAACCAGAAAGAAGAATTTTACACTGCCAAATATTTTTTAAGGGGTAGTGGATATTCAGTCAGTGATGATTAATAACAGTAAGTTTAGGATCTATAATGCCTAGAAGTGGGTTACTTTTTTGACCTATGGTTCTGAAAATACTAGCCCAGTGTTTGATGGTCTAGGCTGCTTAGAGGCACAGTCTGTGTTATGGATTAAGACCATACACTCAGATACACAGCATCTCTTCTATGTAAATGGCCTAGTAGCCTTTGCTATAGAGATAGTCCTAAGGCATTAATATTTTAAGAACTATTTACTCTCAAAAAAATTTTAATTCCATAAATTACAAGATTTGTAAAATTTCTTGGGAAATGTTACACCTTTTCCTGTTCAGCTCTAAGTCTGGTGCTAAAAGAGCCTCAGATCAAAATCTTTACATGTTAAAATTTTGTTTAAAAATCAAACGGGGTCACCTAGGTGGCTTAGTCAGTTTGAGCATCTGACTTCGGCTCAGATAATGATCTTGGGGTTTGTGAGTTCAAGCCTCACATCGGACTCACGGCCATCAGCCTGTCGGCACAGAGCCCGCTTCACATCCTCTGTTCACCTCTCTGCCCCTCCTCCCACTTGCACTCTCCCAAAACTAAATATTAAAAAAAAAAAAATCAAACAGGGATTGGGGTGCCTGGATGGCTCGGTTGGTTCAGTGTCTGACTCTTGATTTCAGATCGGGTCATGATCTCACCGTTTGTGAGTTCGAGCCCTGAGTCAGGGTCTGCACTGACAGTGTGAACCCTGCTTGGGATTCTCTCCCTACCTCTCTCTCTGCCCCTCCCTCTCTCTTTCTCTCTCAAATTAAAAAAATTAAACAGGGATGTTTGTTTATCTTAATTTAACTATACTTTTTTGGGGGTTGTGAAGGTTTTTATTTTGTAACATTAACTAAATTGCATAATTGTTCTGTGTTATTAAATCACTTTGAAAGCAGTATTATCAGATAATTATGAACATTTAGTGAACAGTTACTACATGAAGGTACTCTGTGAGTCACTAATCAAGATAAAGATATACTAAATGCAAGGTATAATGGATATAGTACCTGCCCTTAAGTCTGAAATACAGTTGAAAGGAAATATATATTTTAAAAAACTGAAAAATATTAGAGCTAAGTAACTTAGTATGTGATAAAAGAAATTTCACAAACCCTATGTGACTGTCATGAGTGCTGTAATCACTTATTTTGGGCCCTAAAGGAGAAATTGATTGCTTTGTACAGGAAAGTTTGGTAGCAGAGGAGCAATTTGGAAGGTTTGGGGATTGATTTAGATAGATAGAGAAGATAAGGGGAGCAAACATTCAAAAGAAGAGGATGTCATTTATAAAAGTGTGAATATTGGAAAGCCCGGGAATATTGAAAACAGTGAAGAGACTAGATTGATTGAATAGAAGGTGGCTTGGCAAAGTGAATCATTAGCAGTAAGGTCTAGCATATTATAAAGCATCTTGTACATATTCATTATGCCCTTTATTCTTTGTGACACACATTTTTTTGTCCCTAGGAAGATTTGGCCCTTAATACTTACTTTTTAAAAATTTTTATTTATTTTGAGAGAGAGAGCACACACACTTGCTTGTGCCATGAGCACGCATGTGGGGGCAGGGCAGAGAGAGGGAGGGAGGGAGAGAATCCCAAGCAGGCTATGCACTTTCAGCACAGAGCCCGATGTAGGGTTTGAATCCACAAACTGTGAGATCATGACCTGAGTTAGTATCAAGAGTCAGACGCTACACCAACTGAGCTATCCAGGCGCCCCAGCTCTTAGTAATTATTGGAAGAAAACTAGATTTGATCTGTTGCAAAAGGTTTCAGGATACCCTTTAAGGAGTTTCAGTCTTAAGCAAGAACTGGCAAACTATGGCCAGAGCAAATCTTATAAATCTTGTTAGTAGCCTGTTTTTCTTTTTTCTTTTTTTTTAAGCCCACTTAGTCATTTTGAGAGAGAGAGGGAGAGAGACAGCATCCCAAGCAGGCTTCATCCTGTCAGCACAGAGCTCGATTCAGGGCTCAAACTCATGAACCGTGAGATACCATGACCTGAGCCGAAACCAAGAGTTGGATGCTTAACCAACTGAGCCACCCAGGCGCCCCAGTAGCGCGTTTTTCTCAAATAATGTTTTATTTGGGACACAGCCACATCCATTCATTTACATATAGTCTGTGGTTGTTTTTGCTGAGTTGAATACTGGTGACAGACTGTATAGCCTACACAGATATTTGCTGTCTGGTTCTTTACAGAAAGTTTGCAAACCTGCTCTTTAGATCCATGGTCATTATTATAAGTAAAAACAGGGTTTCTCAGCCTCAGCGCTTTGACATTTTGGGCTGATTATTTGTTGTGGGGGCTGACCTGTGCGTTGTAGGGTGTTTAGCAGCACCACTGATCTCTACCTCTTAAATATAGCTCCCCCACAACCAAGTTTTGATGATCAAAAATGTATTCAGACATTGGCATCTGATCCCTGGAGCTCAAAATTGCCTTCAGTTGAGAAAATATATAATATATGTAATATAAAATACGGAGAGACGCTTTGGTAGCTCAGTCAGTTGAGCATCTGACTCTTGATTTTGGCTCAGGTCATGATCCCAGGGTCATGGAACCAAGCCCCATGCCAGGCTCCTCGCTGAGCACGGAGCCTGCTTAAGAATCTTTTTCCCTCTGCCCCTCTCCCCACTCACACTCTCTCTCTCTCTAAAAATTAAAGAAATAAATGAGGTAGAAATAATCCTCAGAAAATACAGACAAAATATACGAATATCATAAACACGTGATTTTTCCCATGTTAATGATTTTCTTTGACTAAACATTTCTAATTTTGTTTGTTTTTACATATAAGTTAATTTTTGTTAGATTTCCAGTTTTTGGCAGAAGAGTAACTGAAGAAAAGGGAACATTGTAATTCTTCTAAAGGTTTTTCTTAAAAGATGTCAGTAAGTGCACTTGGCATAGTTTTTCTTCCTGTAGAGATTTCCCAACTTTCTTTTTCCCATGTTGCCATTCTCTCTTGTTTTTATTGAGAAATAGGATGGTATAATGGAGGAAGCACTGGCTTTTTTCTTTTTTTTTTTTTAATGTTTATTTATTTTTGAGACAGAGTGCGAGCAGGGAGGGACAGAGAGAAAGGGAGACACAGAATCTGAAGCAGGCTTCAGGCTCCGAGCTGTCAGCACAGAGCCTGACGCGGAGCTCAAACCCACGAACCGTGAGATCATGATGTGAGCTAAGTCAGCCACTTAAATGATTAAGCTACCCAGGTGCCCCAAGGAAGCACTGGCTTTTAATTTAGGCAAGAACTCAGTCGCCTCATCTGTAAAGTGGTATTTTATCTAATCCATAATGTTGTTAGAATGAAAAGTATATAGAAAGACTCTGACACATAGGCTGTAAAAATGATAGCTACTCTTTCTCATTTTTTTAGTAACTTTTACCTTCAGTTGCTTTTTCAACCAGTGGCTTCCCAGTGGCTCACTTGCTGCCCATTGAACAAATCGATGCCATGTGGTTTTGAGGCCATGTCTTAGAAAGAATAGAATAAGTTGTTATACATTTTCATAGGTTGGATTTCTTTTTCTTACTTTATGGCATCTTTCTAGATTCATTTTTTGGCAATTAAAATTGCCCTGTTCCCTATCTTAAATAATATACCTGTCTGTAAAGGAGTTGTTAGTCAGTTATATGTGGCAAACAGTGAAGACACCACATCGTGATTAAAAGCATGGACTTTCAAGCCTGACTTCCTGTGTTCAACTTCAGTTTTGCCACATACTAACTATGTAATCATGTATAAGACATTTAACATCCGTCTGTATCAGTTTTCTTGCAGGGTCATTATGAGGAATAAAAGGAATTAATACATGTGCAGTGCCCAATTTAGTGCCTTGTGACATAGTAAATGCCAAATAAATGTTTGGTACTATTAGTATTTACTCATATGCGTAGTGTCATACAAATCCAAAAATTTATAAGAGATAAAATTATATGAAGGGATGTTTTAAAATGTAAATGTGTAAGTTTTGCTGAGACTGAAATGTGGTATTTTGGTTTTTTCCTTAGGTATTACATGAAACCTTTCCTAAACATACATTTCTGATGAATGGCTTAATTCAAGGAGTAAAGGTAGGGTCAGTGATATAATGCACACATACACACATACACTTTCATGCATAATTCTGCCCATATATTATTGTTACTTAATGGACCAATTCACTGTTAATTTTTACAATTTTGAGTGTATCCTTAGGGATTACTTAACACTTAAAAATGGACTGGGTTTTATTTATTTACTTACTTATTCATTGTTTACATGAACTGGGTTTTAAATATGATTTGGCTCAAATATAGCCAACTCTGTATAATGATAAATCACATCATTACAGACTTCTGTATTTTATGTGTTGGCATTTTTATCCTAGAATGCTTTTATAAACCAGCAACAAGAATATAGATTGAAGAGAAAAGAATTATTTGAAAAATGCATAAATAAGTATAAAACTGTATGGTAATGTCTTGAGTATTCTATAGTCTTTATTCTTGATTCCATTTCATCAACAAGGTTTATAAACAGGTAATTAGCCTGTGGATATAAAAACAGATAGTTAACATACCTTCCTAGAATTGCCAGTGTCAAATTATTGTGACTGAGAATTCATTAGAGCATTTCATATTAATATGCAACCACAGCCCTTCAGGTGATTCTAGATAATCTTCGGGAAGTTTTAAATTATATATAGAGGAAAAATAAGCTATCTAGTTTAGTGATACTTATATTTATGTTAGAGATAAACTTTAAAAAATCTCTTCTAGGATAGTAGAATGATTTCTTTTTGGTCATTGATATACATAGTATACATATTTTCATTTACTTTCTTTAGGGTTTGTTGTCATTCCTCAGTGCCCCACTTATTGGTGCTCTTTCTGATGTTTGGGGCCGGAAATCCTTCTTGCTGCTAACAGTATTTTTCACGTGTGCCCCAATTCCTTTAATGAAGATCAGCCCATGGTATGTACATAATCAGATTATAGCAGTTAAACATCATTCTGTTCATTGTTTTCTAAATATTCCTTTATTTCTTTCACTTTTTCGCCATCTTACCTATGTAGATTTTAATTTTGTTCTTCCAACATGTTTATTCTTCAACACAATAGAGGGCCCTTAAAAATATAGTGGCTAAGCAACAGCTCATAAAGGTTACAGAACTGGATGCTACTGTAGGAAGTGTGTAGACTATTGGCTAACCTTTTTTTGGATTTCACAGCTCAAAATACTAGTTGCTTTAATATCAAGGAAACTTATTTCTTTCTCCGTATAAAAGAAGTTAGGAGTTGAATGTGCTGCCATTCTCATTCCAAGCTGCCTGTCATTAAAAGCTGTCATTAAAAGCTGCTGTCATTAAAAGCTGCCTGAGCGTCAGCTTGTGTCACACTTCAGGCAGCAAACGAGGGAGTGGCTAGAAGAGCACAACGCCTTCTTATATGGAAACTACAGAATTCCCACCCAACCTCTGCTTACATCCCTTTGGTCACATTTCAAGCATATGCTCCTTGTTACAAGATGCTGGGCTCATGACCATGTTAATTAAAATCAGGATATTTTCACTGAGGAGGAAGGGAGGGAAGCTCACAATGAGAATGATTTTCCTGAGATAATAGAGCTCAGTGTAGTTGTAGAGTTATTAATTCTCTTATGTTCTACTCCACTGCGTATTAATGTTAGTTAATCCTACATCATAGATAGAATCCTACATTTCTTCCTATTGTAGGTTAGTTAGCTAAAATTCTAAAGGCCAAACTCCGGATGAATGCTAGTCACACAAATGAAATCTTACTAAAGGAGTCCAGAGGATGGACAAAAAATTTGCTGTAGAAATCAGTGTGTTAGAAAAAATTTAGTAAGCAGTAAAGCCCTAGTAGAATATTCTGAAAGTTCATTATGATTATGCATGATTTTTAAAACATTCAGCATGACAATAGAAATTTCTTCCTCCTGGCCAGTTATTTTGAAATCATAAATACCAAAATGCAATTTGCTTTTTATTTATTTAAGTTTTATTTATTTCAGAGAGAGAGAAAGAATGCCTGTGCGCATGCTCAAGAAGGAGTGGTGGGGGGGGGGGGGGGAAGGGGTGGTGAGAGAATCCCAAGCAGCCTCTGTGCTGTCAGTGTGGAGCCTGACCTGGGGCTCAAACTCATGAACCATGAGATCATGACCTGAGCTGAAATCAAGAGTTGAACGCTTAACCAACTGAGCCACCCAAATGCTCCTGTAGTATGCTCTTTTTAAAATAGTTTTTGGGGCACCTGGGTGGCTCAGTCAGTTAAGCGTCCACCTTCAGCTCAGGTCATGATCTCATGGAACGTAGGTTCGAGCCCCGCGTCAGGCTCTGTGCTGACAGCTCAGAGCCTGGAGCCTGCTTCGGATTCTGTGTCTCACTCTGACTCTGCCCCTTCCCCACTCATGTTCTTTCTCTCTCTGTGTCTCAAAAATAAATAAAACATTAAAAAAATTTTTTTTAATATTTTGTTCACTCTTTATAGTAATTATTCTCAGTTTCATTTGTGAACTGACATACAGGTTTCTTCTATGTAAAGACTGATTTTTTGTTTTGCCAACATTTGAAAAGCTAAAGATAGCTTATAGAATAACATCTAGTTTCTATATATATGGCATAAAATAAATAGAGAGTAACATTCCTCCATTTTATTTACTGAATTTTGTTTTTTGTGTAGTGCTGTGGTGGGAAGTACTAGTGGATGAATTATAATAGACTTTAGTTTGTTGCTGTTTTTAGTAGAAACAACAACAAAGCCATTTAACAGTACACTACTTGGGTGAAATATTGATCTAAATATATTTTAAGTATTCCCGCTTAGTAGCTGAATTATTTTTGAAGGGCCACTTCTAATGCTGTTTTCATTATATCTGTGGCTTATGATTTATAGATGACTTAAGCCGTTGCCTGAAATAAGCTGTTACTCTAACTCACTTACAGAAATAAAGGAAGGTTAAGGTAATGTTAATCTGTTTTTTGTCAATTGTCTTTACATCCTAGGTGGTACTTCGCTGTTATCTCTGTTTCTGGGGTTTTTGCAGTAACTTTCTCCGTGGTATTTGCATATGTAGCAGATATAACCCAAGAACATGAAAGAAGTATGGCATATGGACTGGTATGTTTGTTTATTCTTTGTAGCTGCAGGAAAACACTTTGTTTTTTTAATTATTTCTTTTTTTTTTTTTGAGATTTTATTTTTTATTTCTTAAAATTCACATCTAAATTAGTTAGCATATAGTGCAACAATGATTTCATGAGTAGATTCCTTAGTGCCCCTTACCCATTTAGCCCATCCCCCCTCCCACACCCCCTCCAGTAACCCTCAGTTTGCTCTCCATATTTATGAGTCTCTTCTGTTTTGTTCCCCTCCCTGTTTTTATATTATTTTTGTTTCCCTTGCCTTATGTTCATCTGTTTTTTTCTCTTAAACCCCTGAGCCAAAACCCAGAGTCAGACGCTTAACTGATGAACCACCCAGGTACCCCAAAAATTTTTAAATAGTTTTATTGAGTTATAATTTACATACCATAAAACCCATCCATTTTATGTGTATAATTCAATGAATTTTAGTAAATTTTTCCAGTTGTGCAACCATGACCACAATCCAGGTGGTTTTTGTTAAAGGTTGTTTTTTTTTTTTTTTTTGGTCATAGCCAGATCCTTGAAATTAATTTTCAACCTGGAGGCTTTATATATTAAAGGCATATTCTAGCAAATGACAGGTAATTCTTGTAAAAATAATACAGATGCAGCTAACAGCGGGGAAGGTGTTCTTTGTGGTCCTCTGTCTAACCAGAAAAGTAAGGCCACTAGGTGAGGAGAATGGAGGAGAAGGGAAATGACATGAAACACCTACACTCTAATTGGACCTTTGCTCACTGCTTCGAATACATGGTCTCTGTGAATACGATATCTCAGTGACCCTCGCAGCGAGAGCCATTGCTCCTTTGTCCACTTAAGTTCCAGAACCATGCTCATACCCAAGTTCCTCTGAGACCACAGCCCACTGTATTTAATTTGCTAGAGCTGCCATAACAAAATACCTCCACTGTCCAGTTTTAGAACATTTCCATCAGCCCACAGCCCGTCTGTCATCTGTCTCCACCCCTCACCTCAGGCAACGAACCACCAATCATTCTACGTTTGTAGTTTTGCTTTGAATAGAAATTTCACATAACTGAAATGATACAACACGTAGTCTTTTGGGTCTACACTTAGCATAATCTTTTGAGGTTTATCCATGTTGATCCATTTATCAGGAGTTCCACTTTGGTATAGTGTTCCATTGTATGGACTATACTACATTTTGTTCATTCATCAGCTGATGGATACTTGGGCCGATAGCTAGATATTTAAAGTTACTAGAATGTTATGTACTTGTCAAATAATTGACCTTTGGAAATCAAATTGCTTCTTTTGAGCAGTTTTTAATAAACAGCTACAAATAAGCACTCCTATGAAGTTAGATCCTCCATCAAAAAGTCAAAAATGGCCTAGAAAGAGAATAAAACACAGGGTGGGGAGCAGAAACTCCTGCACTACAACACTGGTCACTAATTATCCTCTACAGAGTGTAGTCTCTGTCAGGTGTTACTTGCTGTCACATCTGCTGATGTGCAGGCCATTTTGTCTAATAAGCCAGACATGTCTGAGAATAAGTTACTCTTTGCTTTTTAAAGTTTATTTACTTATTTTGAGAAAGAACACATATGCATGCAGGAGGGGCAGAGAGGGAAAGCAAGAATTCTAAGCTGGCAGCGTGGAGCCCGTTGTGGACACAGACACAGGGCTCGAACTCATGAACTATGAGGTCATGACTTAAGCTGAAATCAAGAGTTGGACACTTAACTGACTGAGCCACCGAGGTGCCCCAGAATTAAATTTTTCACCTGTGTCCTCTTTAATCTGCATCTTCACCAGAGGTGTCTGGACTTCCTCAGAGTTTTAGACATGGTTAGTGATAAATTAAATGCCAAGGACCTGTGATCCCATCCTTCCTAACTCCACCACCTAAAGAGATCGCCAAGTTCAGTTTTATCCTAGCGCTTAACACTCTCTCTGATGAGAAGATAAATGTCAAAGTCTTTAAGCTTTATTTCAGCCAGTCTTAAATATGCATCAAGGTAAACATACATTTCATTTTAATACTGGGGAAAAAAGTCATAGTGGCAGTGGATTTCTTCAGAGCATTGTTTTTTAGACTTCTTTCAGGCCATTACGTATTTTTTTTAGTTAAGAGTCTAACTTTTTTTTTTTTAATGTTTATTTGTTTTTTGAGAGAGAGAGCGTGAGTGGGGGTGGGGCAGAGAGAGAGGGAGACACAGAATCTGAAGCAGGCTCCAGGCTCTGAGCTGTCAGCACAGAGCCCAATGCGGGGCTCGAGCTCATGAACCATGCGATCATGACCTGAGCTGAAGTCGGACACTTAACCCACTGAGCTACCCAGATGCCCCAAGAATCTAATACTTAAAAAATCTAATTCTTTTCTCTTCCTGCAAAAGAAGAGAGCATAAGACAAATGGCAGAGGCAGGAGAGGGAGGGCGCGACAGGAGGACTGACAGAAATCTGAGCTACGTGGTGCTGAGGTAGAGTCAGGCTGTACTGACTAATCTCTTCCTGTCGACCTTTACTTGTCACAGGTGTCAGCAACATTTGCCGCAAGTCTGGTAACCAGCCCTGCAATCGGAGCTTACCTTGGACGAGTATACGGGGACAGCTTGGTGGTGGTCCTGGCCACAGCAATAGCGTTGCTAGATATTTGTTTTATCCTTGTTGCTGTGCCAGAGTCGTTGCCTGAGAAGATGCGGCCAGCATCGTGGGGAGCACCCATTTCCTGGGAACAGGCTGACCCCTTTGCGGTAAAAAGTTTGTTTTTTCCTTTGGCAAAAAAGGGAATGTATGATTCAGTGCAATATTGATATTTTGTTGTGGATGTTTCTTTGGGGAAAACATCTTGACAGATTTTTAAAAATGTTTTAAATACTTTTTGGAATAGTTTGGGGAAGATGAAATACATTTTTAAAAGCTAGCTGGGTATCTGTATGTACACTGCCAGAAGATAACACTGTATATTTTTAAGAGCAGGTCAGTGTTTGGGTATAAAACCTTATATCTGTCTTTTTCTAATTCTAGTCCTTAAAAAAAGTGGGCCAAGATTCCATAGTGCTGCTAATCTGCATTACGGTGTTTCTCTCCTACCTACCGGAGGCAGGCCAATATTCCAGCTTCTTTTTATACCTCAGACAGGTAAAATCCTATTCTGCCAAGGTGGACTTTTCTTCCATCGTTTAGTGCCTTAATAACAGAAATATTTAATCTTGAGAGCACTATAATAGAAGGGACTGTTTAAATGAGTCCTATTTTGTAAATAATGGCTCGCTAGAACTCCTCCTGTGTAGTGTGGTTTATGATCCTTATGCATATCTCTTAAGACTTTTGGCTTATGCAGAAAGATATGATTATCCTGTCGATGTATGTGGCTTGAGTTTATGTGTTGCTTATAGACGTGATGGGAAGCTTGAAATCCATTCACTTACTCCAGTCTCTTTGTGATTTAGAGCATGGATTAGCAAAGCAGCTAGCCATAATGAGAGTGTTAGTTTTTGCTCCTTAACACTAATCTTACCAAGCATGGTCAAGCCTTTTTTAAGACCTGTAAAAAGCACAAAACAGCGCGATACTTATTTGTAAAACGGACTCAGAGTGCTTGATAGCTGTCTCCAATTTATTAAATCTAAGTCTAGATCAAGGGACTTAGATTTACCTAATCTAAATTAAGTAGCTTTTGTTTTTAGTATGTTAACAGTTAGGATTGGGTTCTCAGTGAAAGCCAGATTCTTCCTCTGAAGAATTCTTTGGTTATGAATGAGTTGTATTTTCTTTTTCTGATGTTAATGTTCAAGTAGTTTGGTGCCCATTTGATGTTAATGTACAAATAGTTGCATTAGTATGGT
Organism: Panthera uncia; assembly: GCF_023721935.1. Taxonomy (NCBI): domain Eukaryota; kingdom Metazoa; phylum Chordata; class Mammalia; order Carnivora; family Felidae; genus Panthera; species Panthera uncia. Next base: position 20,859,867 of record NW_026057585.1, on the reverse strand, counting down.
GTTTGTTGTGCTTTTTTACTAATTAATGTTGCTTTTTCTGGAAACCTTCTAGATAATGAAGTTTTCACCAGAAAGTGTTGCAGCATTTATAGCAGTCCTTGGCATTCTTTCCATTATTGCACAGGTGAGTTTCTTTTTAGAGTGATGAGATAGTTACTCCTGGTTGACCATCCACATGGGCCTTATGTGATACTCAGGTGACACTTTCTTGATGGAGTCACGAGTGTCAGGAATCTGAGATTTGTAGGTTCAGAAACTCCTGTTTTGTTAAGTGTAGTCTTGATCAGATTTTGGGGACTGACACATATATTAATCAACATATGATGTCTAAACCAGAAAAATAGTTTGATTTACACTGCTTACCTGCATAAAGTCAAATATTTTCTTTTAATTTTTTTTTTTGATGTTTATTTTTGAGGGAGAGAGAAAGAGTGCAGGCGGGGGAGGGGCAGAGAGAGAGGGAGACACAGAATCTGAAGCAGGCTCCAGGCTCTGAGCTGTCAGCGCAGAGCCCAACATGGGGCTTGAACTCTTGAGCCGTGAGATCATGGCCTGAGCCTACATCAGACGCCCAACCAATTGAGCCACTCAGGTGCCCCAAAGTAGAATATTTTATGTTAGTCCTTAAATATTTATTGCATACCTACCATGTGTTGCACACCGGGGATATACCAGTGAACTTAATTAAATCCCTGCCGTTGTAGAGTTTGCATTCTTGTGGGATAAGAGAGAAAACTAATAAATATGTCGATGTAAACATATCAGGTGTAATGAAAACTATAAAGAAAAATGGTACTGGGGATCTAGAGATTGACTGGGGGCTGGGTGTTAATTTTATTTGGAAGGGTTGGGAAGGCCCTGCTGACACAAGGTGACATTTGAGCAGAAACACAAAAGAATGGAGAACAAGCCATGGGAATATCTGGAAGAAGAGGATTCTAAGCAGCAGGAACAGAAATAAAACTCTCAGGACAGACTGTACCTGGCATGTGTAAGAAACAGCCAGGAGCCAAGTACGGCTCTCACACGGTGAGCAAAGGAGAGACCTTTAAGAAATGGAATCTGAAAGGTGGAGAGGGAGCAGATCATCTGGGGCCTCACAGGTTGTCCTAAGATGTGACAGGAAGATAGGAAGCCATTAGAGGGTTTTGAGCAGAGGAATGGCACGAGCTATTTGTCTTGGAAACCCAGTTGGTAGCCCGTGGTTGTCTGATGAATAAGATACTAATCAGCCCAGTAATTTGGATCTCCTTAGGAGATGTTTCACCTTTGCCTCGAAACTGTCTCTGTTCCATAATCAAGTACTGTGCTCCAGTGGCCAGAATTTTCTGTCAGTCCTTCTTTCTGTGAAAAAGCCCCAAACATTTCTTCCTATTTGGCTTTGTTTTTTCTAGACTCTGAGATGATCTAACATTCTCTCCCACCTTAAATCCAGTCTTCTAGATTACAGCTTTGTTTTATTCTGTTCTTAAAATGAAATGCAGAGTCCATTTAATAGGATTCTAGTATGTTTCACCATCTCTTGGGTGTAGGATTCCTTCTGCAGATCTCATCATTTATGAATTTTTTGGTAGGTCTAGTGATAAACGTCAAATTTAAATTTAAATTCTGTAATATCCCCAAGACCCACACATGCGTACACATGGCAGTATTAGTACTATTTCTAATTTCCATTTTGTCTTGAAGCTCCTTGATCAGAGGTAATGTTGCATTCCATCCTGGCTATCAGAAAAGTGCACTTGAGCTTTGGAGGAAAATATATTGTTGCCTGTATGCATAAATAGCTTTTGAAAAAACACCTTTCTGAAGCATAACACCAAGGAAACTATACAAATAGAGTAGAGCTTGATGAATTCTCAAGTGTTAAACCAATCTTTAATCCTGGGATAAATCTTACCTGCTCATGATGTCTTATCTTTTTCTTACATTGGTGAGATTGTGAATATTTTGTTGAAGATTTAGATGAAGAGAACTAGCTAACATTTACTCTGACACTTAAGAGATTTATAGCTATAAAGTGTTAGGAAGTTTCATTTCATATGTAACTGGTCATGGAAGCTGCAGGTGCCTAATAAATTCAGGCAGTAACCCTGCGGAACGCTTGAGTGATGTGAGGGTGCTTCAGAGGAAATTTTCCCTCTAGTCAGTAGATGGCACCTGGCACAAAGGACACAAGGTGGAAAACAGTCTCAAAGAGCTGAGAATCCAGAGGGGCAGACATGTGAATACAGGAGGCACGTGGTTGGGTTTATATTTAGAGCACTCATAGTGCCTTGAGTCTGGGAAGAAATGAGGCACCATCCATCCAGCGTTGATGCTACAGCAGACATTATGTACGCGATCCACAAGGAATATGGCACTTAAATGACCATTTAGCTTTCGAGGCCTACATAGAAATACAATTTTTGAGATGAATTTTCACATTTAAAAATAAAGTCAGAAAATCAGTTGGACTTCAAAAACAGGTGAGAGGAAGTATGTGGCATACATAGAAATACTGATAATTACATTGCTGTGTCATTATATGAACTAAAATGTTAAGTATAATATATAACCCCAAAGGTAGAAGAATTATCTTGCATTCTCATTTATCTCAAGTATACATTGAGAATAACTCATTTACGGTTGAACTCTGAAGCCAGTGGAATATCTGTGTCTTTGAGCCTCCTCTGTAGCAGCACAGAGCTTACAGCTTCCCCTTTGTTCTGTTGTACTGCTTGCCCCTGTGCTTTTGCTCCTGCTGGCCTTTCTGCCTCCCATTCTTCCGCCCTAAGTATCCCTTCTCTGAGCTCCCATATTAACTAGGGCATATCTGTCACTGTACAGAATACACTAGCTTTTACCTGTTTATTTCTGATTATTCTTGCCTTGGTACCAAGATTGTGAGTCTATAGTAGCAGAGCTCCGAGTAGACTGTGAGGTTAGGAGTATATCACATTCATCTTGGTTTTTGTAGCACCCTGTACTATGCCTGCACCCAAGTAAGTGCTAAATTAGAGGACATTGGTTTTTTTCATGGTGTTTTAAAAACTTTATTTTTATTTATTTTTATTTTTTAATTTATTTTTGAGAAAGAGTGCAAGCAGGAGAGGGGCAGAGAGAGAGGGAGAATCTCAAGCAGGTTCCGCGCTGTCAGCACAGAGCCCGACATGGGTTTGAACTCATGAACCATGAGATCATGACCTAAGCCAAAATCAAGAGTTGGACGCTTAACCGACTGAGCCACCCAGGCGCCCTGGTGTTTTAAAAACTTTAAAGGAGCACTTGGCTGGCTGATTCAGTAGAGCATGCAACTCTTGATTTCAGGGTTGTGGGTTTGAGCCATATGTTGAGTATACAGATTACTAAAGAAAATAAAGTCTTTTAAAAATAAATAAATAGAAACTTTAAAAATTAGTAGGAAGCATTTCAAAATTAAGAGGTTAGAGGTGCCTAGGTGGCTCAGTTGGTTAAGTGTCTGACTTTGGCTCAGGTCCTGATCTTGCGGTTCGTGAGTTTAAGCCCCATACCCATATCAGGCTCTCTGCTGTCAGCACAGAGCCTGCCTCGGATCCTCTGTCTCCTCCTCTCTGTACCCCTCCACCACTTGCTCGCTCTCTCTCAAAAATAAACATTAAAATAATGAGTGAAAATTGGGAGGTTATGTGAAAATATGGGTATGTAGCTTCTCCCCCAAAACAATAAGGTCTGTAAACATGGACAGACCCGCTTCCCATTGGGAGCCAAACAGTTGCTGTCTGTCCCCTTTGGGGCTTTTTTAGGCCTTATCACTTCTTTGGAGCAAGGAGGCGTGAGTTCATAATGCTTGCACTAATTAAACGTTTACGTGAGTGCTCTCATCTAGTCCTCTGTATGCTGGTGACTCCCACATTTCTACCTCCACGCCAGCCCCTGAGTTCCTGCTTGACACATCTGCTGGGCATCTCAAACCGGACATAACCAGAACTAAAATCTGGATTCCTTCACCTTCGTGCTGCTCATCTCATTTACAGGCATGACCACGCTCCTGGTTGTCAGGGCCACAAACCTTGGTGTCATTCTTGTTGATGCTTGTCATTCTTTCTCCTTACCACACATCCAGTCCATCAGATGGTATCTCCCGTTACCTCTATCTCCAAAATACATTCTGAATTGAAGCTTTTCTCATCATCTCCATTACTAGTGGCCATTACTCACCATCTCCATTACTAGTCTCTCAGCTTCCATAATTGTCTCCCTACAGTTTATTCACTTGGCAAAGAAATTCTTGTGAAGTTTTAATCCTCTTTTTTTGCTTAAAATTTACTTTCCATTGCAACCAGAATAACCCTAGACTCGAAGTGACCTCATTTTGCCCCATTCTCCATGTTGTTGAATACACTCCAGTTCAGGGCCTTTGCACTTGCTGTCCCTGCTTAGAGCGCTCTGTTCTCTGAGATATTCACATAACCACCCCCTCCTCTACCTCCTCATTCAGCTGTCACCTGAGAAGGTCCTTCCCTGCCCATCATGGTTAAAGTAGCCCCTCTGTCACACAATTCCCATTTTATTTTTTTCACAGCAGCTACAACCTGGAATTCTCTTGTTAAACAGTGTGCCTATGTCCATCTTCTCTCCAAGACAAGGTATTCTGTTTGCTGACCAGTGCTGTGACCTATTCTCTGACCCTCGGGTCAGTGCCCTTAGACCTAGAATAGCAATGGGATATAGTAGGAACTTGGCAAATATTTGGTAAACTGACCCAAACTCGTGTCAGTTAACTGTTAGCTAGCTGTGTACATCTTGGTTAAGTCATAAGTTATTTAACCTTTGGGACAAAATGAGTTCTACTAAATTAAGGGACACCAAATAATTTTTCTTGTCTAGCACACTATGTATACTAAGCAATTTATTCCATCATTATTGAGAATATTTGTGATGTATCTAAAAATCACACATACTTCCCATCAACACTAAGAACTTACAATAGGTGCTGGGGATACAAAGATTCAGATATTTAAGAAAAGTTCCTGCCCTGGGGGAGAAAATCTGTGTTCCCAGTTAGAGTGTCCTATAAACGGGAAGTTTTTCTTTGCTAACTGCTTACTCTGGGTGAGTTCCCTTTTGTGATTGTGGTTGTTGAAGAATGTAATCCAGTAAGGTTCTGTGCCTTATGAAACCTGGTGGTATACTCACTTGATTTAAGGGAAAATCTGAGAGAAAAAAGCTAGGAGTCTTAATTGTTCAAGAATCTTAAGAATCTTCATTAGCTTTCCACTGGCTTATCTGTAATTAAATCTGAGTAAACTCTTAAATGGTTGTATCCATTTAAAGAATTTGAAACTTCTGTTTGATAATTGTACATTTAAAATGTCACCAGTGGGGTGCCTGGGTGGCCCAGTCGGTTAAGTGTCCAGCTTCAGCTCAGGTCATGATCTCACCATTCTGGAGTTTGAGCCCTGCATCGGGCTCTGTGCTCACAGCTCAGAGCCTGGAGCCTGCTTCGGATTCTGCGTCTCCCTCTCTTTCTCTCTCTGCCCTTCCCCCATGTATGCTCTCTCTTGAGAATGAATAAACGTTAAAAAAAAATTTTTTTTTTTAATGTCAGCCAGTTATCCACTAGTGATTTCCTGAATTATTTTCACTTTTTCCTGTATGGACTTACTAGCTATTTTAGGTAGTATATTTAATACTTTCATTAAAATAGCAAAAAATATTTTCTAATGTCCCCAGATCATTGCTAAATTTGTTAGCTTTGAAAGAAAAGAAAACCCATCCACTCATAATACTTATTAAATGCTTACTGTGTGCTAAGCACTTTGTGTAAATATCATTTCGTCTAACCCACATGACAGAGTTTTGAAGTAGGTAATATTCTTGCCATTTTGGAAGACACTGTTTGAGAGTGAGGTAACTTGCCCAGGGTCATACAGTGAGAGCCAAGATTATGATCCAGGCGGTTTTTCCAAAGGCTCTGTTTCTTAAACTGTACTTTTCCCATATGATACTTGTTATATCTGTTTACTGTTTGCCAAGCATCATGGTGTCAGCAATAATTTGGATGAAGGATGTAGAGTAATTGTCGTACTGTTTTATTTGTATTTAGTCAGAACAATAAGCATTTTGGATTAACTTGGACTTGTAAAAACTTTTAAAGCTATTATGTAACAGGATCTCCAAATCATTAGTTTGAACTTTTTGATGCCACTGCTTACAATTTCTGATTTAGGTGGTCAGTAGAAATGTACTCAACAGAAAGCTCACTTTGCTGTTTCCAGTTGTCTTTTTCCCTGAATCTGGATCTGTGTCAGCAGAGGAACCTTTCATCTGCTGTCTGTGACCTGGAATAATGGTCTCAAGATATATTCAGGGCAATTGTTGAAAAGCCAAAATGTAAAGAAAAGTGGTAATCTTAGATTACAGATTGAAGGAAGTCACCAGTTTTTTGTTTTTTTTTTTTTAAAGCTCTTTTCTGGTATAAACCGTACTATTCTGGTTTTTGTTCTTTTCTAGACCATAGTCTTGAGTTTACTTATGCGGTCAATCGGAAATAAGAACACCATTTTATTGGGTCTTGGATTTCAAATATTACAGCTGGCATGGTATGGCTTTGGCTCAGAACCTTGGTAGGTATATCTTAATTTTTTTTAATTTTGCTGTTTTTTTTTATTTTTCCAGCTTTATTGAGGTTATAATTGACAGACTTTTTGTTTGTATTTGCTTCTCATCTAAGGCTGAGTATTAGACTTTAATCTGTCTTCTCCTGTGCTTTTTTCTTTTCCTGTCTAATGTATATAATACAGATTTCTCACTTGGGTATTTGTATATTTGAGACTGGCTTGAGGATAGAAAGGTGTGACATTCTTTTGTATCTATGGGACAGGTTAAAACGGGACATTTTAAAATGAGATTGTTTTTCAGTCTCTACTGGACATTTAATCTGTATCTTCATTAGGAAAAAACATAACCTCAAAGCAGCAAAGCTCTGAAAGCTAATGTTACTTGCCTTTTTTGTTCTTCTGGTTAGAAGAGAAGTATTGTGTAACACCAGTGGTCATTACTGATGACGATGACACACTAGAAGTTAACTGAGAAAAGCCCAATTGTTTTGGTCCCGGCTTCATGCCAGAGAAGAGTCTCTCTGCTTCTCTTGCCAGTCTGCACTGCAGAGCGAGAGGAAGAGCGACGTTGAGGTCAGGCTGCCCGCGCACACCTCTGTGTTCACAATCACGGGACCGAAGTCCACGCTTTCCACTAATGTTTCATTCACCTGAACGTATCATCTCTTTGGATTTGGATAGGAGTCAGCATCAAGAGCATGTTGATGATGTTTTGTTTTCCAGGCTAGCTTTTACAAAGAGGTGCTCACAATTTAAATTATCAGAAACATTTCACGTATCAAGCCCAGAACATCCAAGGCTTAGATCAGATCTGTATCCTCACACTGAATCACAAGTCTGTGGGAACACTGCCTGAAGAGTCACTGGCTTGGGAAACGTGTAATGATGTTGCGTTAGGTGTATTACCCACTATGCTCAGAGTGCCCCCATCCCCACCCAGTGCTCCAGACCTCGAAGTAACTTGCCCAGAGTCACACAGGAAGGAAGGAAGGAATAGAGCAAGTACAGTTCTCCTTTTCCCTGCACCACAGCCATTTTGCAGCAAGTTACTTGGATTTTTGTGTATTTTTACTGACAGGCACAGTGGAGAATTTATTTTTGTTTGGCTGCTTTGGTTACAGGATGATGTGGGCTGCTGGGGCAGTAGCAGCCATGTCTAGCATTACCTTTCCAGCTGTCAGTGCCCTTGTGTCACGAACTGCTGATGCTGATCAACAAGGTGAGCTGATAAGAATGCATGATGATAATTATTTAAAAGTTCAGAATATTCTAATGCTGTGTTCTGTCTCCTTCCTAAGTACAGAATCATAAATGGATCTTTAGGATAAAGAATTTAAAATTGCTTTCACTGTTAAGAGGAAAAGCAGAGTCCAGGGAACTGTCTTTAGGTGGATACACAACTATGTCTCTCTCTCTCAATGTGTGGCCCTGTCTGTTCTCTCGCAAGAAGATCGAGTGATCTAGGTCGGCCACCACATATTCACTATTAAGTGTTTACTCTGATGGATGGGCTGGACACCTTGGGTTTAAATAACCCTTTTATTTAAATCTTATGTTTCAGTTAAAGACATAGACAACATTGTTGTCTTATGCTTTTGTGGTAGGAACATTTGCCTCTTGAAACGCTAAAAGATAATTCTTTGAAAAGGGTATGTTTCCTCTAGTTATAAGGGAAAAAAGGGGTGTTACAAGAGTGGCAATGATCACTTGGTTGCTAAATGAGAAAGGAAAGGCCTGTGGCTAAAGCATAGTGCATTTTACATTTGGGAGAAGATCCCAGAGCAAAAAAAACAAACTCTTAAGAAAAATTTTTTTTGGGGGGCGCCTGGGTGGCTCAGTTGGTTAAGTGGCCGACTTCGGCTCAGGTCATGATCTCGCGGTCCGTGAGTCCGAGCCCCGCATCAGGTTCTGTGCTGACAGCTCAGAGCCTGGAGCCTGTTTCAGATTCTGTGTCTCCCTCTCTCTGACCCTCCCCCATTCATGCTCTGTCTCTCTCTGTCTCAAAAATAAACGTTAAAAAAAAATTTTATTTTTTTTTTTTAAATTTAAGTTTATTTATTTTGAGAGAGAGAACAAGCAGGGGGAGGGGCAAAGAGAGAGGGACAGAGGATCTGAAGTAGGCTCTTTGCCAACACAAGACAGTCCACTGTGGGGCTCGAACTCACAAACTGTGAGATCCTGACCTGAGCCAAAGTCAGATGCTTAATTGACTGAGCCACCTGCCAGGCACCCCAACCCAAACTCTATAAAAAGGGTCTATATTTGATGAAATGGGGTCTTAAATAGCTGCTTGGGACAGTTTTTAACAATTATACTTGTGAACTAATGCCTTATTTTTAGCCGGCGATGTTTCAAAGGGAAATAAAGTGCTTTTGCCCACTTATTTAAACTAGGCCTGTGTATGGGTCGGGTATACATTGACTTCGTATTTGCTGCTTTCGCTTTGTAGAGCTGATGGCCTCTAAGTACTTTTTAATGTCATCATAGTAAATTGCTAGTGTCTGAGTAAAGAAAGCTTTGGTTTTAGATTGACTTACTGTTTGCATGGGTTCTAAGGTAGGAAAAAAAAAAGTAAGCGGAGCATTACATAATTTGTGGAAACGATTTAGGTGTTGTTCAAGGAATGATAACAGGAATTCGAGGACTGTGCAATGGTCTGGGACCAGCTCTTTATGGATTCATTTTCTACATATTCCATGTGGAACTTAAAGAACTGCCAATGACAGGAACAGACTTGGGAACAAACACAAGCCCACAGCACCACTTTGAACAGGTAATTCCTCATTCACATGGTGAAAATATAGTTCATTTGGCTGGATTACAAGATAAATGGGTTTTGGTCACTAAAGTTTTTACGTGAGATTATTTTAGATCTACGACACTTAAAAACCAAAGCCTAAAAGGACTGTGTTCTCCTGTCTACCCCTTTTTGAAATTGGACATACCTTTTCCTTCGAGAATTGTTTAAATATTCTGGTTTGTCCTATTACACATAACAGCATAGATTAACAACCGTTCATCTGTAGTACAATTTGTCTCTCATCCGGGACTTTTGTACTGCGGGAGTTCCCTATATTAAGCCTGCCTTCTGTACGAAAAGTCAGTTAGGTGCTGATAAACGTCTTTTGTTCACTTGTTTGCTGTACTTTCCCCCCATACAACTGAAAATGTGAACGGCAAACATTATCATTTTAGCCAATACAAACAGCTCATCAGTTTCCTTGCTTGTTCAGCAGAGTTCCACACTGATCTAACCAGCTAAGACTACTTTTAAATGAAAATGAGTGTTTGTTTGTGGGCTACCCACAGGTTAAACTGGCAGTGCAAGTTTTTGCTAAGAATGAATGTAGTTTGGACTAAAACAAAGGTTTGATTCTTAATGGTAACGGCATTAGCTGTATTTTCTTCACCTTTAGTTACTAGAGAATATATTTACCTTTTAAAGAAAATAGTCATGGATTCTGTTACTGTAGTTCATAGTGTATACTAGATTTTATCACTCTTGAGATCTTGAACAGATTAAGCAAAGGCTCATCATAGAACGTGTTCCGATTTTGTGATGACAGTGTATTTTTGCATAGGCTGTTTTTAAAACAATCTTTTGGCTGTTTCTTGGGACCAGTTGTTTTCCTCAGAATATTATAGTGAGCGTGTCCCTTTTCTTCTAAAAAGCAAATGCATGTTCTAACCATGGCTTTAACGGAGAAAGAGAGGTGGTCTTGGCTTATAATTCATGGTAGTCTGTTACTACTAAAAGATGAGCAGTTCTTAAGACAGAGATGCTCTGTGCAAAAATCCTAATTCTGTTTTCCTTCCTCAGAATTCGATCATCCCTGGCCCCCCCTTCCTCTTTGGAGCCTGTTCCGTACTGCTGGCTCTGCTTGTTGCCTTGTTTATTCCAGAACATACCAATTTAAGCTTGCGGTCCAGCAGCTGGAGAAAGCACTGTGGTGGTCACAGCCACCCCCATAGTACACAAGCGCCAGGAGAGGCCAAAGAACCTTTACTCCAGGACACGAACGTGTGATGACTGAAATCAGGAAGACTTTTCTACCACACCCAGGTCTTAGTTTTCACCTGTAGTTCTGGATGTACATTCCATTTCCATCTCAATGTACTTTAAGATTGTCTTAAGAAATGTATCTGCATGAACTCGTGGGAACTAAAGAAAGAACCAGAACCGGACAGTTTTCCAAAGATGTTACAATTTCTTTTGAAAAGAAACCTTTTGTTTATTAGCACCAATTTCTTGCCACTAAGCTTTTTTGTTTTATTATACATCCTTTAATTAAAAACTATATACGTACCTTCTTAGATACTAGCAACGTCTCTGCTACCATTTCCTTCAGGTGTTGAGCTTTAACTCTATGCTGACTCACAGTGAGACAGAGTAGGTAGTACGGTTATGGACCTGTTAGTTTTAATATTGTAAAATCTTGGGTCAAATAATTCAAAGCCTTAATGCAGATGCACTAAAGTAAAGAAATGGTAAATGAACTGTTTGCATTTAAAAAAAGAAAAAAACTTAAGAAAATTGTACTAAATCTGAATCATGTTTTAAGCTTGTTTGTAGTAATTTTATTTTAAAAACATTCACCACTGTTTTTGAAATGAGAAAGTATCAGCCATTTAGAATTTAAATTGGGGTAGAGTCTGTAAATCTAAACACTGGCTCGAATTTGTTTCCCCAGCTACTTCTACCACTATTCTTTTAATGTTTGCATAATCATAAGAACCTCAACACTTGAATACATAATCTAAAATTATATAGTAAAAGCTGGTAGCCTTGAAAATGTCAATGTGATATCTGTATGTAGATAAATATATATAGTGGCCTTTCAGGACTGTCACAGTAACACTTTATTTACAGAGCTAATGTTTGTCCTAAATTTTCAGGACCCTAGAAGAGAGCTTTATACAATTCCTGATGTGAATTTCTCTAAAGTGTATATTTTTGTGTCCAGTTATATTATTTAAAAAAGTGTTACTTTGTAAAAATTGTACATAAAGTATTGTATAGTTTACACTGTTTTCATCTTGTGTGTGGTTATTGCGCAATGCTTTTTAAACTTGGAACATTCACTATGGTTAAATAAGGTCTTAAACGAAATGTAAATATTCTGTTAATAAAATTAAATATTTTAATGATTTTTTTTTAAAAGAAAAGTCTTGATCTGTGATTCCCTAGAAGGTCTGTTTGGGCTTTATTTGTTACCATCATCGTTTTTACAGTAACAAATCAAAGCTTTACACCTTTTTCCCTTTCAATCCCTTTTTTCTCCCGTACTACAAAACACTCTTGTAGGAGGACAAAAGAAATGAAACCCTGGTCCATAAATTAAATGCAAGTACTTAAATTCTAAGCATAGTCGGTAGTTGCAGATGAGTCTGGTTGATGTTTTCATATACCTTTTACATGTCTCACTCCATAAATACTTTATTAACAAAGCTCAAAGTTTACAGAAACACGTTCATTGCAACCTGGTGATTAACACATGTACAACTGTACACTGCAAAACAATTTCAAATAAAAAAGAACTACTTGTAGATCATAAATCCCATCCAGACACTGTCACGTTTTATACATATCACGTAATATTTACAGGAAAGATTACCACCAAGAGGTTACTTTCCAGATGATTAGAAGTGCTCTGAAGTTAGTGTAACCAAGTATTCTTACTAATATAGTATATTTAAATGACAAAAATCCAACCCCATAATGGTTACTAAATGTTTTAGAATAAATCCCCTAGTTAAGATTGCTTGCAACTGCCAGCAACGTTTCACAGTATCATAGGACTCAATATTGTGGCTTCAGAAAAATACTAGCAAAGATTCTGTCTTACCGTGAACCCAATGACACTGGTATGCCACTAATGTCTTCAATGTCTCTTTCTTCATCTGTGTGGTGAGGGAGGTCCTTCAAAATAGTTTTTTTGTGTTTTTTTTTTAAATTTTTTAATGTTTATTTTTATTGTGAAAGAGACTGAGGGGGTGGTGGGGCAGAGAGAGAAGGAGACACAGAATCTGAAGCAGGCTCCAGGCTCTGAGCTGTCAGCACAGAGGCCAACGCGCAGGGTTCAAACTCAGGAGCCTTGAGATATGACCTGAGCCAAAATCAGATGCTCAACCGAGCCACCCAGGCGCCCCTCTTCAAAATGGTTTTTTAAATATCACACAAGTATTAGCAATCTTTGCAAACAAAAACTGATTTATAGGTTTCATAAGACAATGCTGCTCTGTACTGGGTGGTGGTCAGCAAGAAAACAAATTGGGGACCCTCTGATACTGGGTGAATTTTTTTTTACCTAATTTTTTCCAAGTAATTCTTACTTGAAACACTTGGTTACAGGGAAAACAGCTGTTAACTTCTAACAGTTACTCAATTTGCCTACTTTATTAAGCAAATGTTAAAATGAACCCATTGATATAAAAAAACAAATACAATGAATATTCATGATGCTCTTCCAGTATTTTTTATAGTACTAATTTTTAAAATATTCTAATACAGATGTAACTGCAAAACAAACTCATGAAATTCAAAAAAGAGAAAAAAATAGATGTGTCAAGACTTCCAGAAAACATTAAAATCCTATAAACTTTGCAGTTAAAATGATTAAAAGCACTTTCTGCCTAATCTGGTTATGTAAATATGCTGTCCAAATTATTTTTATAATTTATCAAAATAAGTAGACTTGTTTAATAGCTAATTTAAAGAGGTTGCAAGGAAAATATTTATTTGCTATGAAGGATTTATTTTCATTCATTCAAGGTAATTTTAGGACTTTTCCCTTTACTATAAACATCAATAATACTATCTTTGGAGATAATCATTTTCCCTCATAATTCTCAGGTGTCAAAACTTTTATTTTACCAATGAAAATAAAATGAATTATTAACATTCTTTGGTTTCATATTCTGTCTGAGCAGGTTTTCATTTACCCAGATACTCAATAGGACTAGAATGTCCCTTAAAAGGACCAACTCTTTCCTTCGAACTTCTGAGAATTTCTAAGGATTCGTTTAATAAAATTCATACTATTATTCTATAAAACACCGTGTTCACACACTAAAAAGTGTCATTTACTCAGAATCCTCACTCAGAATCCCCCATGGGCTCCTCTACCTTGCCATAAAAGACAGTGGTCCTTTAAAAAGGATCCAAACGATCTAATACGTTAAGCTCAAGTAACCTTGGAAACTTGCTTGGCTTAGGATTTGATCTATGCTGTTGATATATTTTTAAACCCTGTGAATTTCTAAAATTTCAATAAAAAGTAAAAGGTCACACTAGCATCAACTGTTCGCTAACTGCCCAGGGAAATAGGCTGACGGTGCAGAAGGGAGCACAGGGGGCTTTGAAGATGTCTGTACTGCTCCGAAAGTGCCATCTTTCTGATGGTCTGCAAATGAGGACAGAAAAACATTATTTGTATTCACTAAGTCTTTATATAATACAGTGAATCCACAATGTACAAGCCATTTCAACAATGTCTTCTCACCTGGATTACTGAAAAGATTTTGGCTGAGTCCGCGTAAAGGAATGCTATCTTCCCTTTTCTTCAGATATTTGGATTCCAGCCCTAAATTTGCACCACTTGAAAGGAAAATGGTATTTATTTTTACAAAGTCTTGTTTTCACCTTAATAGTTAATTCTGAAGGTTTGTCTAATCTATCTGTATATATATATACATATACTATACGTAAAATAATTTGTTATATTTATAGCTTTGTTCTTCAGTGTTTTTTTAAATTTATTTTTAATGTTTGTTTATTTTTGAGATAGAGACAGAACGTGAGCAGGGAAGCGCAAAGAGAGAAGGAGCTGCAGAACTCTCAGCAGGATCTAGAGGCTCTGAGCTATTAGCACAGAGCCCGAAGCGGGGCTCAAACTCACGAACTGTGAGATCATGACCTGAGTCAAACGACTGAGTTTAACTGACTGAGCCACCCAGGCACCCCTCTTCAGTGCTTTCTTAAGCAAACAATTTATCCACAAGCCAAAATACCCTTCTTCCCAGTAAACTAAGTAGCACTAATAAGTCAAAGAGCTAAGATAAAGAATGTAGGCTAGCAGCGCATGGGTGGCTCAGTCGATTGAGCGTCTGACTTCAGCTCAAGTCATGATCTCGCAGTGCGTGGGTTCGAGCCCTACGTCAGGCTCTGTGCTGACAGCTAGGAGCCTGGAGCCTGCTTCAGATTCTGTGTCTCCCTCTCTCTTTGTCCCTTCCCCACTCACTCTCTCTCAAAAATAAACATTAAAAAAAATTCTTTTTAAGAATGTAGGCTAAATGAAAGTCTAGTACTATGAAATTGTAAAACAGCAGCACTTAAGTGATGATACATGATGAAAACACATGTTCATGCTTCAAGAATACCCTTATTATTTAATAACTTCTATTTCATCTTGTATTTAATGAGTAAGATTTTTCCTTTGCCAAAAGCTCTTCAAAATTTTGTTAATACTTCAGTTGTCACTAATAAGCACTATTAAAATTAATACACAATAATGAATTCTAGTCAGATAAATACAAGTATAAACTGCGAAAAAACAGGGAGGGGCATTTATGTAGTCATATATTACCCTTTTCTACTACCATAGTCCTACTTTCTAAATCCATCCAGTGCTAAGTTTCTCTAGTAGTTCCTTATAACAAGAATTTAAAGGCACTTGTAAAACAATGACATTACATTCTTAAAATTAAATGGTCTTTTTCCAATTTTCAGAGAAGAATTAAGTGGGTGAACAGGTATTTCCTTCAATTTTAACTTTTAACCTTTGATAGCCACTGCCACTTTTTCCTAGTTGACAGTGAATAAAGGAAAAAAAAACTAAAAGAGAAAACAGTCAAAATAGCTGACCAGTCCTAATTTTATGGACACACGATTATGTTTGATTTTGTACCACAAATATGATCATCATATTTTCTGCAAGTGAAACTGCTGTTGGGTGTATGAGCGTTAACTGTATCAACACCAAGTTCTACCATTAACACGATTTGCAGGTGCTCCACCTCCTGAACAAGTGTGAGATTATATAAAAATTTCAGGACTTCAAAGAATTCTGACTTTTTTTTTTTAAAAAGAGGCTCACCAACTATTATAATACTCGCGTTGGTGCCAATTTTAGAGAAGCCAATGAATAAGAGCCAGCTCATGACACGCCTTAAAGTGATTAAATTTTAACTAAGAAGAGTTAGTAAGAAAAAAATATTACAAACATGAAGAATACCCAGAAACAAGTTTTCATGCGTTACAAACTTCACTATGTAAAACCTGTGTAAGGTCTAAAAAAGAGGAAGGAATTTCTGAGTAGGCAAAACAGAAGTCACAAAGCTTATTTCGTTAGGTATGGGACAATCTCACAAGCCTTGTTATTCTCAGCAAAGAATTCTAGCAGTTTGAAAGAGCTGGCTTCTCAGAGCACTTTACACTAGCAGCATTAATTCAGAAAAATGGAGAGCTTTCCAGAGGCAAACACAGCCATACAGGAAAACAAAAACCAAAACCACCAAGTAAGAGGAATTAAAAAGATTTCGAATCTACTTGCCCAAAAGCATATGAAAGGGAGATCTTCAGTTATGTAGGAAAGTCTCTTAAAAAATAAAATTTTACTGTATGTTTAACTGTATCTTACAGTTTAAAAAAATTATGGAAAATCTTTTTTTAATGTTTATTTATTTTGAGAGAGACCGAGAGAGAGAGAGAGAGAGAGAGAGAGAGAGAGAATATCCCAAGCAGGCTCCATGCTGTCAGCATAGAGCCAAACACAGGGGCTGATCCCATGAACGGTGAGACCATGACCTGAGTGAAAATCAAGAGTCAGATGCTTAACCAACTGAGCCACCAAGGCGCCCAGGGAAATCTATTTCTTACAGAGAAAAGTGACTCTACCTTCAATCCCACTGATCAGTAACTTAAAATGTCACAGATAAATAAGTGGGCATCAAAGCTTTCAAACACCGATAAAAATTATTTAGGATGACTTTCAAAAGTGCAAACATTAAATTTTATGACAAGTACTTACTTTTCCTTATCAGTTGAGCAAGGCATACTAATAGTTGTTCCTGTTTGAACATCTCCTAGTGACGTATTTGGTTTTGTAAAATGCAAGTTAAACTGAACCTGTGAAGAGGGAAAACACCTCATGTAACTGAGTTAGTGAGAACGGAGGCAGTTCCATATGGAGATGGATGGTTAAAACTTCTTTCTCATGTATCTAGAACATAGAAGAACAGGTTCAACAAGTTATTTTATAACACAAGAACATTTTCCTGAAGAGATTTAACAACAAAAATCCTATTTCTCCTTGCCAAAAATATTCCTGTGATAGAAGCAAGATGAACAGTGCAACGTGATCTCTTAACAATTATTTTGAAACAAAAACACTAATGCAGCCAATCCTTGTACAACATGGGTTTGAACTGTAGGGGCTATTTATACGGACTTTGGTCAATAAATACAGTACACCAGTAGAACGCGGTACCATCTGTCTCCTCATCCCCGCCCAGTTAGCAAAGCTGGATCCTGAAGTAACACCTACTCCTTACCCACTTGACTCCCTAGTTTCTGCTTACAGGAAATGCTGACAAGCAATAAGCTGCTAGTTCCCTGGGGATTTTAGCTCACCACCTCAGAGAACATCCACCATGGTGGACGGCACCCCTGCCTGCTGTCTGCTCTTCACTGCAGGCTCCCTCCTTGTTGTTCTGGGGTTTCCCCAGACCCTCCAGTGGTGTGGTATCTTTCGTTCTGTGATCCTTGCCCAACTACAACCAGTAACTGGCCCTGCCACTTCAGCAAGAATCTCTCTCCAGAGCCGGTTCCTTTACTGCCTCTCAGCTCAGGCCTCAGTGAACTAACCATGCACACAGGGAGTGGAATGAGGAGTGCCAAAAGCAGGGGAGAGTCCAGCCTACCCGTATGCTTCCTCTACATTCCCTTTGTTTGTAATCATTTGGCAACTTCTTATGTTTCAATCACAATATAAAATACATTCATGGGGAAGACAGGGGGAAAATATATATATATTTTTTTCACACACACATACACATATATATATAAAATACAGTAGTTAAATTTCAGGGAAGTTAAAAGTTATACATGGGGGCGCCTGGGTGGTGCAGTCGGTTAAGCGTCCGACTTCAGCCAGGTCACGATCTCGCGGTCCGTGAGTTCGAGCCCCGCGTCGGGCTCTGGGCTGATGGCTCGGAGCCTGGAGCCTGTTTCCGATTCTGTGTCTCCCTCTCTCTCTGCCCCTCCCCCGTTCATGCTCTGTCTCTCTCTGTCCCAAAAATAAATAAAAAACGAAAAAAAAAAAAATTTATACATGATTTTTTGACAATGCAGGGGTCAATGCCTTCTAACCCCGGCACTTAAATAAGTATCAGGGCACCTGGGTGGCTCAGTTGGTTGAGCATCCAACGCTTTTTTTTTTAATGTTTATTTTTGAGAGAGAGAGAGAGCAAGCAGGGGAGGGGCAGAGAGAGAGAGGGAGACACAGAATCCGAAGCAGGCTCCAGGTTCTGAGCTGTCAGCACAGAGCCCAACATGGGGCTCAAACTCACAAACTGAGAGATCATGACCTGAGCCGAAATCGAACGCTTAACCAACTGAGCCACCCAGGCACCTGGAGTATCCAACTCTTGATTTCAGCTCACGTCACAATCTCACAGTTTGCGAGTTTGAGCTTACCGCCCCCTGTCAGGCTCTGTGCTGACAGTGCAGAGACTGCTTGGGATTCTTTCTCTGCCCCTCTCCTGCTTATGCTCTCTCTCAAGATAAATAAATATACTCAAAAAAATTTTTTTTTAATTTTTAACTTTTATTTATTTTTTGAGAGAGACAGAGCGTGAGCCAGGGAGGGGCAGAGAGAGAGAGGGAGTCACAGAATCCGAAGCAGACTCCAGGCTCTGAGCTGTCAGCACAGAGCCAGACATGGGGCTTGAACTCATGAACCACGAGATCATGACCTGAGCTGAAGTCGGATGCTTAACCGACTGAGCCACCTAGTCACCCCAAAAATTTTTAAATAAGCAAGTGTCAT
This sequence comes from Panthera uncia, assembly GCF_023721935.1. Classification (NCBI taxonomy): domain Eukaryota; kingdom Metazoa; phylum Chordata; class Mammalia; order Carnivora; family Felidae; genus Panthera; species Panthera uncia. Next base: position 20,841,242 of record NW_026057585.1, on the reverse strand, counting down.
AGTTCTAAAAGTTTTCTCCCTATTTATAACAATGATGCATATACAGCATGTATTCTGAGAATTCTTCCCTTTTCAAGAATTTTCAAAGTCTGTTATATTTATGGTTTCTAAATGAAAGGCTAGGAATTAGAATTTTAAAACAAAAGTAACCCAAGAATCTATACAAACTAAATCAAACTAAAATAGATGACTGAGCATGTTTCACACCAGGAATTTATAAATGGGTTCTATATCAGAAAAATGTATACACATAATCAAACTAATAGATGGAAAAAAAAATTATGACCACTTGCATACAAAAGGAAAAGGCAGGAGAAAACATTAAATATCTACTTTTGGTAAAAAGTCAATAAAATAGGAATAGATAGATACTAATTTCATAGGTTAAAACTACAAATTAAAAAGGTATGTACTACTGTACTATCAAGCTTCAATATTCCAAAGATATTAGTTCTCCCTACATTAATCCATGCATTTCACATAACCTTAAACACAAAAAGGAGTTTTTAAAGTGAAACAAGCTGACTCTAATATTCCTTATAGAAAAATAAATATGGAGTGCCTGGGTGGCTCAGTCGGTTAAGCAGCCAACTTCGGCTCAGGTCATGATCTCTCAGTCCATGAGTTTGAGCCCCACATCAGGTTCTGTGCTGATAGCTCAGAGCCTGGAACCTACTTTAGATACTGTGTCTCCCTCTCTCTCTGCCCCTCCCCCACTTGCAGTCTGTCTGTTTCTCGCTCACAAAAATAAACATTGAAAAATTAAAAAAAAAGAAATATGGGTGAGGAATATTAAAGTATCAGATAGCAATTCATAAGATAATTTTCAGCACCAATCACAAATTAGAAAACTGTACAAAATAAAAAGAATGGTCTCAAATACTGAACACACAATGCACAGGTTGTATGTAACCTTTGAGAGAAATGTAATTCCCCATCAATGACCCAGCTTTCCAACTGGAGGCACACCCTAAATTCAGGTACAGAGGGAAAACATAGATCAACATCAGAATTTAGGGAGTTTGGAGTAAGTGAAAGTTAAAGGGCAGAATTCTAATGAGAAAGAAGGTATAAAGGAAAATCTCTGGAAATCTGCACATGGATCCCTTAGAATTTTTGCTTAGTACTGGCCACATGCATAGGGAAAAATGCCCCAAGACTGAAAAAAGAAATGGGAGGGGTGCCTGGGTGGCTCAGTCGGTTGAGCATCCGACTTCAGCTCAGATCATGATCTCACACTTCGTGGGTTCGAGCCCACATTGGGCTCTATGCTGGCAGCTCAGAGCCTGGAGCCTGCTTCGGGTTCTGTGTCTCCTCCTCTCTCTGCCCCTGCCCTGCTCGCTCGCACTCTCTCTCTCTCAAAAATAAATCAACATTAAAAAAGTTAAAAAAAAAAAAAAAAAAAAAAAAAAGAAATGGGAATTTTCACATGAACAATTTCTAAGGTTCATAATCATGGAGACACATAGTAATCATTTAGGGCATTCAGTGAAGAGCCACAAAGGATCACAGCTTTGTAGAAGGGCTGAACTATCTCTTGAGTAAAAGCTACTTTAGATGTACCCAAGTAAAGCTAAAGAAAAAAAATGAAAGAAACCTGGAATGCTCCAAAGGGATCAAGGGAACCCACAACTAACTTAAATACCAGCCACTCTTTATTTTATTAAAAAAAATTTTTTTTAAATATTTATTTTTGAGAGAGAGAGACAGGATATGAGCAGGGGAGGGGCAGAGAGACAGGAGACACAGAATCTGAAGCAGGCTTCAGGCTCTGAGCTGTCAGTGCAGAGCCCAATGCAGGGTTCAAACTCATGAACCATGAGATCATGACCTGAGATGAATTTGGAAGTTTAACCAACCGAGCCACCCAGGCAATCCTACCAGCCACTCTTTAAAGGAAGATAACAAAACACATATGGTCAACAATGTAACCACTGACAGTGCTCCACATTCTATCAAAAATTACTAGAGATGACATTAAGAAAATGTAACACCAAGGAAAGAGTCAATAGAAACAGATCCAGAAATGACAGAAATGATAACAGGACAAGGACAGAGATGTTAGAACAAAGATAACGATCAAAAAGAATTTAATGGAAATTGAAAGTATGAGAAAAATGAAAAATATAAAAAAGAATGAAATGGAACTTGCAGCAATGGCAAATTCAATACCTCAAACACAAATTTCTAACTGGACAGAAATAACAGCATATTAAACACTGCAGAAAAAAAAAAAGATAGGTGACTTTAAAACATAGCATTTGACTGTAAAATAAAGCATAAAATAATGAACAGTCTCAACAGAAAAATATGGGATCAACCATGTATAAATGGAATATTGAAAGAAAATAATAGGAAAAAAAGTGAAGAAATAATGACCAGAATTTTCCAAGTTGTCAACCATAAACCCCTGATACACAGATCCTCCATAAAAAGCCCTAAGTGAATAATGATATACATGTACCACACCAAAATATATCATAAATAAGTTGCTGAAAAAAAAGAAAAAAAAGGAAATGTGAAAAGCACCCAGAGAAAAAGTCACTTTCTAAAGAGAAAAAGTGCTAAAAAAATGACTACTAATGACTTGCCAGAAACTATTCAATCCAGGCAACACAGAATAACCTCTTCAAAATGCTGAAAGGAAACAGAAACTTGTTGATTTTGATGGCAACATAGGAAGAGGACAATGTAGAAAGACCCTGAACTCACCTCCTCCAGAGACACACCAAATCTACCTCTTTATAGAGCAATTCCTCCTGAAGATGCTGAAGGCTGAATGAACAACTTGTGCATAACAAATATAGACAGAGAATGGCAAAAGGTGGAGACAGGGTAAGAAAGGGAAACACCCAATGTCAACACTGTGAACTACACTGGGGAAGGATAGTACTGAGTAACTGTGAGCTGATTCACCTGCCCTACGCACAGAAAAAAGCCTCAGATTAAAAGAAGAGCTAGAATATAAAAGATCCAGTCCTAGAATTCTGCCAAAAGCAAGAGAGCTGCTGTACCCTCTCCGAGCCACAAGGGCTGGTGAGGACTGTTTACATTCCCCCTCCACCTTGATAGCGCAGACAGGGGACAGGGTACCTCAGCCAGCCCTGGGCTCCTAGCCCACACCACTTCCAGACACCTTGGGAAACAAGAAAAAAGCTGCAATTTAAAAGAGCAACTAGAATAAAAGATCCAGCCCTAGAATTCTGCCACATGGTGGAGGGAACTGTTGGAACTCTCTCTGGGTTGGAGGGGCTGGCAAGTGGCACAGTTTATTTTGCTCAGCCCTGACAGTGTGGATGAGAACAGGGTCTGGACACCCTAGCTGGAAGACTGCTTCAGCGACCCCAGCATGGTGCACACCAGAACACCCCTAATCAGCGCTCACTGTACTCCCGCCATTTGCCACAGTAACAGGAGGGGCAGAGCACCCCAGAACACTCCAGGCCCTCACCACTTTGGCTGTAGACATCTTGGCAGGGCACCCCTAGTAAAGAATACCTCAGGACCTCCAAACCCACTGCCACATCATCTCCAGATGACTTATCGGGGTGCCTTCTGTGTAGAGTGACACGGGAAGCCCTGGCCAGTGTCCACTTCAGTTTCAGTTGTCCTGGGAGGATACCCTCTGCATGGAGAGCTCCGGGACCACCCTGGCCCCTGCCTGCTTCAGTTCAGGACCTCCCACCATGGCAGCTGCAGGACAAAGTACCTCATGATGCCCAGCCCACACAAGCCTTACCTCCAGCCAGCCAGCCAAGGTCACCAGGCATACACAATCTACACAGGAGATGACCATACACAAGATGATTCCTTTAAGTTTAGGAGAAATAGCTGTTGCACCAAATTCAGAGAAGTAAACACAGAAAGTCAAGCAAAAGGAGAGAGAAATATGCTCCAAATGAAAAGACCAAGACAAAAGCTCAGAAAAGAACTAAATGAAACAGAAATAACTAATCTATCTGATAAAGATTTTGAAGTAATGGTCAGAAAGATGCTCACTGGACTGTAGAGAAGAATGGAGGAACTCAGAATTCAGCAAAGAGAAAATACACAAAAACTAATCAGAACTGTATTAACAACTGAATGTAAAATATAGTAGAAGAATCAACAGCAGATTAGCAAATGCAAAGGAACAAATCAGCAACGTGACAGGGTAATGGAAAGCAGCCAAGATGAACAGCAAAAAACAAAAAGTTTCTTTTAGGTAAACTCTACCCCCAACATGGGGCCTGAACTCATGACCCTAAGATCAAGAGTTGCATGCTCCACCAACTGAGTCAGCCAGGTGTCCAAGATAAAAGACTTTTTAAAAAATGAGGGGGCGACTGGGTGGCTCAGTCGGTTGAGTGTCCAACTTCAGCTCAGGACATGGTCTTGCAGTTCATGAGTTCAAGCCCCGCGTCAGGCTCTGTGCTAACAAACAGCTCAGAGCCTGGAGCCTGCTTCAGATTCTGTATCTCTCTCTCTCTCTCCCCCTCCCCTGCTCATGCTCTGCCTCTGTCTCTCAAAAATAAATAAATGTTAAAAAAAATAATAAAATAAAAAATGAGGATAGATTAAGGGATTCCTGGACAACATCAAGAGAGCAAACAGTCGCATCAAAAAGATCCCAGAAGAAGAGGAAGAGAAAAGCGCAGAAATCTTATTTGAGAAATAATACCTGAAAATACATAACCTGGGGAAGGAAACAGGTCCAGGAAGCACAGAGAGCTCCAAGCAAGATGAACCCAAGAAGGTCCATACCGTGACACATAATTAAAATAACAAAGAGTAAAGATACAGAACTTTTTAAATAGGAGAGAAGCAACTGGTTGCTACAAAGGAATCCCATAAAGTTATCAGTTAATTTCTCATCAGAAACGTAGCAAGCCAGAAGGGAGTAGCATGATATATTCAAAGTGCTGACAGGGAGGAAAAAAAAAAAAAAAGTACACCCAAGAATATTCTACCCAGCAAGGTAAGAGTGTTTCCCAAACGAAAGTTAAAGGAGTTCATCATCATTAAACCAGCCTTAAAAGAAATGTTAAACAGACTCCTCTAAGTGGAAAAGAAAAGGCCATAATTAAAAGAAAATTAGGAAAAGAAAAACTTTCATGAATAAAAGCAAACAAACAATAAAGATAATTAAGCAATCACTTACAAAGTTAGTATGAAGGTTAGAAAAGTACCAAATTCAATTATTTCTAAAAAAAATTAGTTAAGGGGTGTCACAAAATAAAAAGATGGAAACTATGAGGGGCTCCTGGGTGGCTCAGTCAGTTAAGTATCCGACTTCGGCTCAGGTCATGATCTCACAGTTCAGTTCTGAGTTCGAGCCCTGCGTTGGGCTCTGTGCTGACAGGTTAGAGCGTGGAGCCTGCTTCAATTCTGTGTCTCCCTCTCTCTGCTCTTCTCCCACTTGCACTCTGTCTCTCCCTCTCTCAAAAATAAACGTTAAAAAATTTTTTTAAAAAGATGGACACTATAAAAACTTATACAAAAAATGTGAAGGGGAGGGAGTAAAAATAAAGTTCATTTACAATGTCTTTAAAATTAACTATCAAGATAATATAGACTGTTATATACTCAGAGTGTTATATATGAACTTCATGGTAAGTATAAACCAAAAACCTATAGTAGGTACACATAAGAGAAAGAATCCAAGCATAACACTAAAGAAAGTCATCAATCACAAGGGAAGAGAGCAACCGAAGAAAGGAACACAAAAGAACTACAAAAACAACCAGAAAACAATAAAATGGCAATAAGTACATACTTATCAAGAATTACTTTAAAAACGTAAAGGATCTAAATGGCCCCATCAAGATACAGGGTGATGGAATGTTCCCATAACAAAACAAGCCCCACCTATATGCTGCCTACAAGAGACTCACTTCAGACCTAAAGACACATAAAGACTGAAAGTGAAGAAAAAGATATTCCAGGCAAATGGAAACAAAAAAAAGCCTAGGTAGCAATACTTACATCACACAACACAGACATTAAAGTGTAACAAGAGACAAAGAAGGTCGTTACATGATAATAAAGGGATCAATCCTTAAAGGGAACAGAACTGTAAATATCTACCCACTCAACATTGGAGCACTTAAATACATAAAGCAAATATTAACAGACATAAAGGGAGAAATTAACAATAATACAATAATAGTAGGGGACTTTAACGCCCCACTTACATCAATGGATACTGTATCCAGGCAAAAAATCAATTAGGAAACAGGATCTTTATATGACATATTAAAAATTTTTTTATTTTATTTTTTATCTTTATTTGTGAGAGAGAGAAAGACCTCGAGGAAGGGATATGGGCGAGGAAAGGAAATAGTGGAGGAGAGAGGGAGAATCCCAAGTAGGCTCCAGGTTAAGCACAGAGCCTGACATGGGGCTTGATCCCATAACCCTAGGATTATGACCTGAGCCAAAAATCAACAGTCGGATGCCCAACCAACTGAGCCACCCAGGCACCCTGACATATTAGACCAGATAAACTTTACAAATATATACAGAACATTCTACCCCAAACCAATAGAATACACATTTTTTTTCAAAACACGTGGAACATTCTCCAGGACATATCATCTCTTAGGCTACAAAACAAGTCTCAATAAATGTTAAGATTTGGGGCGCCTGGGTGGCTCAGTCGGTTAAGCGTCCGACTTCAGCTCAGGTCACGATCTCGCGGTCCGTGAGTTCGAGCCCCGCGTCGGGCTCTGGGCTGATGGCTCAGAGCCTGGAGCCTGCTTCCGATTCTGTGTCTCCCTCTCTCTCTGCCCCTCCCCCATTCATGCTCTGTCTCTCTCTGTCTCAAAAATAAATAAAACGTTAAAAAAAAAATTTTTAGAAGATTGCACTCCTATCAACTATCGTTTCTGACAATCATCATGAAAGAAATTACAAGAAAAAAATTGGAAGAAGTACAAACACATGCAGGCTAAACAACACACTACTAAATACCCACTGGGTAAATGAAGAAATCAAAGAGGAAATAGAAAAATACACTAAGTAAAATAAAATGAAAACACACCAGTCCAAAATCTACAGGATGCAGCTAAAGCAATTCTAAAGAGGAAAATTTATAGTGATAAAGGCTTACCTCAAAAGACAAGAAAAAAATCTCAATCTATCTAACTTTTACATGTAAAGGAACTAGAAAAAGAACAAAGCCAAAGCCAGTACAAGTAAAAAAATAAAAGATCAGACCACAAATAAATAAATGAAACAGAGACTAAAAAAACACTGGAACAGATCAATGAAATCAGCTGGTTCTTTGAAAAGATCAACAAAATTGACAAACTTTTAACTAGACTCATCAAGAACAAAAGAGGAACCAAATAAATAAAATCAGAAGTGAAAGAAGTAGCAACTGACACCATAGAAATACAATCGATTGTAAGAAACTAAAATGAAAAATTATACACCAACAAATTCAACCTAGAAGACAAGGACAGATCCCTAATATACACAGTCTTCCAAAACTGAATTAGGAAGAAACAGAAAATTTGAACAAATTCCAGTAAAAAAAAAATAACAGCAACCAAAAAATATCCAACAAATTAAAATCCAAAACCAGATGGATTCAGAGGTGAATTCTACCTGACATTTAAAGAAGAATTAATACCTATTTTCTCTTCAGTCTATTCCGAAAAAAAGGAACAGGAAAGAAAGCCTCAAAACATACATTCTATAAGACCAGCATTACCCTCATATCAAAACCAGACAAAGACACTACAAAAAAGGAAAACTATAAGCCATATCCCTGAAGAACATGGATATAAAAGTCCTCAACAAAATATTAGCAAACCACATACAACATTATTAAAAGGATCATTGACCATGATCGAGTGGGATTTATTCCTGGGATGCAAGGGATGGTTCAATATCTGCAAAACAATCAACATGTGAAACACCACTTTAACAAAAATAAGAATAAAAATATCATCTCAATCACTAAATAAAAATCATTTGACAAAGTCAATATCCATTCATGATAAAAATTTTCAACAAAGTGGGTTTAGAGAAAACACCTCAACATAATAAAGGCCATATATGATAAACTCACAGCCAACATCATACTGAATAGTGAAAAATTGAAACCTTTTCCCCTAAGATCAAAAACAGCACAAGGATATCCACTCTAGGTACTTTTATTTGACATACTACTGAAGTCCTAGCCACAGTAGACAAGAAAAAATAAAAGGCATCCAAATTGGTAAGTAATAAGTTAAATAGTCACAATTTGCAGATGACATGATACCAAACATAGAAAACCCTAAAGGCTCTACAAAAAAACTATTGGAATAAGTGAATTCGACAAAATTGCAGAATATAAAATATATAGAAATCGGTTATTCCTATACACTAATAATAAAGTAGCAGAAAAGGAAATTAAGAAAATAATTCCATGCACCCCTATATTGATTAGAGCATTATTTACAATAGCCAAGTTACGGAAGTAGCCTAAGTGTCCACTGATTGATGAATGGATAAAAAAGATGGGATATATATATATATATATATATATATATATATATATATATACACACACAATGGAATATTACTCAGCCATAAAGAATGAAATTTTGCCATTTGCAATAAAATGGTGGAGCCAGAGAGTTAAAGCAAAATAAGTTAGAGAAAGAAAAATAACCATATGATTTCATTCACATGTAGAATTTAAGGGGGGAAATAAGAGAGAGACAAATTAAGAGACTCTTATTTATAGAGAATTGATGGTTACAGAGGGAGGGGGGGTGAGGGGATAGGCTAAATAGCTGATGGGAATTAAGAAGTGCACTTGTGATGGGTGGCTAAGTTGGCTAAGCATCCAACTTTGGCTCAGGTCATGATCTCGTGGTTCATGAGTTCCAGTCCTGCGTCGGGCTCTGTGTTGACAGCTCAGAGCCTGGAGCTTGCTTTGGATTCCGTGTCTCCTCTCTCTCTGCCCCTTCCTTACTCGTGCTCTCTCTCTCAAAAATAAATAAACATTAAAAAAAAAAATGGACAAAAGATTAAATAGATATTTTACCAAAATAAATACACTGATAACAAATAAGCACATGAAAAAATGCTCTCAGCTTCATTAGCTATTAGGGAAAATGCATGTTAGAAGTCACAATAAGAGATTTCTATATACCTATTAGAATGGCTAAAAGTAAACAATTCACCATACCAGCTGTTGTCAAGAATATAATATATCTTGAATTCTCAGACTGCTGATGGATGGTTCAACCACTTTTGGAAAAGTTTGGTAGTTTCTTAAAAATGAAATATATATCTCCAGCCATTCCATTTCTAGGTATTCACCTTAGAGAAATACAAAGACTTATACACAATCACAAGCAGCTTTATTTGTAATAGCCCAAAACTGAAAGTGACTGAAATGTCTATCAAATGGTGGAAGAGATAAACAAATGTTGGCATATGCATTCAATGATAAACTATTGACCAATTAAAAGAACTAGTGACACACACTACAACCTGGATAAACCTCAAACATGGTGAAAGCGGACAGACAACAAAAGCTTCATATTGTATGATTCTATTCATATGAAATGTAGTGAAGCAAATGTATAGACAGAAAGCAGATCAGTACTTGCCTAGGGCTGGGGGCAAGAGTGTGGATTAACTACAAATAAGCACTAGGGAACCTTCTGGGGACATGTAAATGCTCTAATATTGGATTGTCATGATGGTTTCACAACTCCATAAATTAATTAAAATTACTGTACTGTAAACTTAACCATGGGAGAATTTTATGGTATATAAATTATACTTTAGTAAAGTTTTAAATTTTTCTTTAAAAAGTACCATAAAGAATAAAAAGACAAGGCAAAAATGGAAAACAGTACGTTAACATATAAAACCCACAGCAGACTAGTGACCAAGATATATATAAAAAATGCTTATGATGTCATTTTTTAAGGGCTACACATCTCAAGCAAACAAATGGATAAAGAAATAGACATTTTATAGAAGAGGAAACCAACTATAAATACAAAGCTGATGTTTCTCAATAATGAGGGAAATACTAATTTTCATCATAATCACCAGACAGACAAAATTATCTTTGACCCAGTTACTTTTAAGAATTTATCTCACATTGGGGCGCCTGGGTGGCTCAGTCGGTTGAGCGGCCGACTTCGGCTCAGGTCATGATCTCACGGTCCGTGAGTTCAAGCCCCGTGTCGGGCTCTGTGCTGACAGCTCGGAGCCTGGAGCCTGTTTCGGATTCTGTGTCTCCCTCTCTCTGACCCTCCCCCGTTCATGCTCTGTCTCGCTCTGTCTCTCTCTCTCTCAAAAATAAATAAACGTTAAAAAAATTTTTTTAAAAAAAAGAATTTATCTCACATAAAGATGTGGTGTATATATATATACACAATGGAATACAGCTCAAAAAAAAAAACAAAAAACTTGCCATTCGCAACATGGATAGAACGAGACAGTATAATGCTAAGTTCAGTAAGTCAGAGAAAAACAACATATGATTCTACTCATATGTGGAAGTTAAGTAACAAATGACTAAAGGAAAGAGACAAACCAAAAAAAAGACTCTTAACTATAGAAAACAAACTGATGGTTACCAGAGGGTAAGGGGATGAGTGGATAGGTGAAATCAGTGAAGGAAATTAAGAGTACACTTTATCTTGATGAGCACTGAGTAATAAAATTACAGAATTACTATATTATATACCTGAAACTAACTTAACTATATATGTTAACTATACTAGAATTAAAATAAATTTTTAAAAAGAAAGAAAAAATGAAAATAAGTAAATAAGATTTTATCTTACAAATCTACTGGTAAAAGGCCATAAAGATACATATTCAAATATAATTGCTAAAGCACGGTATGAATTATCTAGATTGAAAACAACCTGATCATCCATTAACAGAGCACTAGTTAAATTAAGTATAGTACCTGCATATACTGGAATACTAAGAAGTCATTAAATAACAAAAATTAACATTCTAATACATAGAAACGGACCTATTTCATACTACTACTACTGAATGAAAAAAAGTAAGGCACAGAACAGTGGGCATGTACTATTTATGATTATATATACACTCATGTATACAAACACACATATTTATACATGTACACACATATATCCTGTGTATGTTTTAAATATTTTTGGAACATAGCATAAAAAACTCCGAACAATGATCTTCTCTGAGGAGAAAACTGGGGACCACGGGAGGGACATTTAGATAGTATATCCTCCTATACATTCGGAAGCTTCCCATGCTCATATATTATTTTTTAAAATAGTTAACACAAAATAAGCGAAAATTAATTTAGAACCACATGGTGAATGAAGTATTGAGTCTAACTGAGAAATGTTATCTCTAGATAAAATCTGTCTCTGAATACACATTGTGGGCTAAACATTGAAGATAAACCAATCATCTGATCTTAGATAGCTACTTTCTCATGGCAGAAAATCCTCACATTACAGCCTCAAAGATGAAAACTGATGTTTGACCCTAAAGGTTTATCCCACACAAGAATCAGAATCAGACACTCTGAAAGTGTTTAAGTGATTTCATCACAAGCATTTTCTTTCACATCAAAAACATCTTCTTGATAACAGTTCTGTTTAAAAGATACTCTAGTTAGCAATCATAATGGAGTTTTCACCACAAAACATAAGTACCATACGGGCAAGGACTTTGTCTTGCTCAGTGCTGTGTCTCTTGCAACTAGAACAATGTATGGCCATAGTAAAAATTCATTAAATAAATATTTATTGAATGAATGAATCCTTGCCCACTGTCTTCAAAAACAAAAATTATTTTGTCTATCTTAAGAAATTATCAAATTTGTTTTAAATGGAAGCTATTTATTCATTCGTTCTACTCATATGTGGAATGAGAAGGCACATGCAAACAGGGAAGAGGGACAGAGGAAGAGAAAGAAAGAATCTTAAGCAGGCACCATGCTCAGTACAGAGCCCGACACAGAGTCAATCCCATGACCTTGGGATCATGACCTGAGCCAAAATCAAGAGTCAGGACACTCAACTGAACAAGACACCATGACATTATCAAATGTTCTATTTGTCAGCATGCCACAATCTTTTAAAACACTCCTCTCTATTTCCTTCAGCATGATTTTGTTTCTTGCCTAATTTATGTTAATTTAACTCATTTTATTTTACATCCTCACAGTTAAGCATCTACTTGAATGTACTAAATCCCAACAGTAACATTTAAAGACACCAGATATATCACAATTTCAATGTCATGAAATAAAATGGTTTCTTTTTACTTCAACTAAAAAGATCATGTTTTAATCACAATATCTGCTAGCACCAGACTAACCAGATCTGTGGTCTCAAAGTAGGTGGTGATAATACCATGCATTGAGGTAGGAGAAGAAAATCTTATAAATTTGATTTATATATACTTTCAATTTCACTCTTTAATTTCTGAGTATGCTATTAGTAGTATTTAATAGATAAAATAATAAATCACTTATCATGTCCCAGGCACTATTCTAAACAAATATATTAACTTACCTAACCCTCACAATAACCCAGTAAAGGAGATAAAATTACTGCTTTACTTTACAAGTAGAGACACTGAAGCATTAAGAGTTAGATGCCTGTTTTTTGTGTTTCGGTGGCTGAACCAATTCACATTGACAAAGACAGGATTTAAATTCTAACATCAGATTCCACCTTCTTAACCAGTAAACTATACTGTATACAATATGCATAGTAGTATAAGTATACAATTCACAAATAAATATTCATGTGTTAAAGATTCAAGCTCAAAGTGTTTTAAAATCGTTTTCTTTTGTTTTTTAACTGTTGAGGATACAAGATCAAAAGAATACAAAAATCAATGATATAGGAAACTCTAGAAGTCTTGCTTCTAAAAACACCCTTGTTATAATGACTTCTCCAATTCTAGAAGAACAGTAAGAAAGGTAATCTTGTGAGCCATAATTACTCCTACAAACTAGGCAACTATCTGGAAAAAGTCTGTAGTATTTCTTGTCCTCATTTGGGACATTATATATTTTCTTGGAAAGCTGTTTAAAATAAAGAAGCAATATGGAAAACAATGTGGGGTTTCCTCAAAAAGTTACAAATAGAGCTGCGCCTGGGTGGCTCAGCTGGTTAAGTGCCCGACTCTTGATTTTGGCTCAGGTCCTGATCTCACAGCATGGATTTGAGCCCTGTATTGGGCCCTGTGTTAACAGCATGGAGGGTGCTTGGGATGCTATCTCTCCCTACCCCCCCCCACCCCACCCCTTCCTCACTCATGCACGCACATACTCTGTTTCTCTCTCAAAATAAAAAACTTTTTTTTAGGTTAAAAATAGAACCACCTTATGATCCTGCAATCAAACTACTGGATATTTATCCAAAGAACACAAAAACACTAATTCAAAGGGATACATGCACCCCTATGTTTATAGCAGTCCAAGTGTCCACCAACTGATAAATGAATAAAGATGTAGTACATATACAAAATGGAATATTATTCAGTCATAAAAATGTGAAATCTTGCCTTTTGCAACGACATGGATGGAACTAGAGATTGTGATGCTAAATGAAATACATCACAGAGAAAAACAAATACCATATGATTTCACTCGTGGAATTTAGGAACAAAACAAACAAGCAAAGGAAAAAATGAGAGTCAAAGCAAGAAACAAGACTTTTAATTACAGAGAACAATCTGATGGCTACCAGAGGAGAGGGGGAAGGGGAGATGGGTTAAATAGGTGGTGGGGATCAAGGAGTGCACTTGTGATGAGCACGCGGTGATGTATGGAACTGCTAAATTACTGTAGTGTACACCTGAAACTAATAACATTGTTAACTAACTGGAATTAAAAAAAAAAAGTTAGAAAAAAATGAAAAAGCAATTCAATCATAATTCTCAAGACAAAATTTGATCCCAAGATGCAACCACACTTGAATATGCAGATATTCATGAAGAAACAGTAATATTCAAGAAACCATTAAAAAGAAAGAAAAGAAAAGAAAAGAAAAGAAAAAAGAAAAGAGAAAAGAAAGGAAAAACAGGTGTTGGCAAGGATGTGGAGAAAAAGGAACCCTCATATACTGCTGTTGGGAATGCAAACTGGTGCAGCCACTGTGGAAAACAGTATGGAGGTTCCTCAAAAAATTAAAAAGAAAATTGCCATATGATCCAGTAAATATCAGGTATTTACCCAATGAATATGAAAATGCTAATTCAAAAAGATATATATACCCCTATGTTTATGGCAGCATTATACACAATAGCCAAATTATGGAAGTAACCCAAGTGTCCATCAAGAGATGAAAGGGTCAAGATGATGCAACACACGCGCGCGTGCACACTGGAATACTATTCAGCCATAAAAAATAATGAATCTTGCCATTTGCAATAAATAACATGGATGGAGCTAAAAGATATAATAGTATGTGAAATATGTCAAAGAAAGACAAATACCCATGATTTCACTCATGTGGAATTTAAAAAACAAAACAAGCAAAGGAAAAAAAAAGAGATAAACCAGAAAACAAAATGATGGTTACCAGAGGGGGGTCAGGAGGGATGGATGAAATTAATGAAGAGGATTAAGTATACATTTATTTATTTTTGCCCTTGAAGCTTTCCAGTATTCACTAGTCTTTTTTTGTTTTCATCTTTTATTTTTTTTATTTTTTATTTTTTTTAATTTACATCCAAATTAGTTAGCATATAGTGCAACAATGATTTCAGGAGTAGATTCCTTAATGTCCCTTACCCATTTAGCCCATCCTCCCTCCCACACCCCCTCCAGTAACCCTCAGAGTTTGTTCTCCATATTCATGACTCTCTTCTGTTTTGTCCCCCTCCCTGTTTTTATATTAGTTTCCCTTCCCTTATGTTCATCTGTTTTGTCTCTTAAAGTCCTCATATGAGTGAAGTCGTATGATTTTTGTCTTTCTCTAATTTCACTTAGCATAATACCCTCCAGTTCCATCCATGTAGTTGCAAATGGCAAGATTTCATTCTTTTTGATTGCCGAGTGATATTCTGTGGTATACACACAAACACACCACATCTTCTTTATCCATTCATCCGTCAACGGACATTTGGGCTCTTTCCATACTTTGGCTATTGTTGATAGTGCTGCTATAAACATTGGGGTGCATGTGTCCCTTCGAAACAGCACACCTGTATCCCTTGGATAAATACCTAGTAGTGCAATTGCTGGGTCGTAGGGTAGTTCTATTTTTAGTTTTTTGAGGAACCTCCATACTGTTTTCCAGAGTGGGTGCACCAGCTTGCATTCCCAAAGTGTACATCTTGATGAGCACTGAGTAATACATAGAATTGTTGATTCACTACATTATACACCTGAAACTAATATAACACTATATTTATTATACTGGAATCAAAATTTAAAAATAAAATATGGACAAATAAAGTTAATGAACAGTACAAGAGTTACTTAACATTGTAAAAAAACAATAGTAATCCTCTGAACACATATCTAATGCTCTTTAACAAGCAATGCAAGAAAAGCCACCTAAGTGCATCTAAATACTCACATAATGATATTCTAAGCATAAAACTCAGGTTTAGTTCTCATTTCATTGAGAATTCTCAATAGCTCCAGATGACAGTTAATAAGGCTTTGGCAAAAAAGCATATGCCTAAGCAACACAGGCAGGTTATTTTTAGAGCAGCCCAAAACTAATTTAACAAAGCGTTTATTTGTAAGTTTATTTATTTTTATTTTTTTTTTATTTTTTTTTCAACGTTTTTTATTTATTTTTGGGACAGAGAGAGACAGAGCATGAACGGGGGAGGGGCAGAGAGAGAGGGAGACACAGAATCGGAAGCAGGCTCCAGGCTCTGAGCCATCAGCCCAGAGCCCGACGCGGGGCTCGAACTCATGGACCGCGAGATCGTGACCTGAGCTGAAGTCGGACGCTTAACCGGCTGCGCCACCCAGGCGCCCAAGTTTATTTATTTTTAGAGAGCACACAGGCAAGCAGGGTGCAGAGAGGGAGGGAGAGAATCCCAAGCAGGCTCCACACTGTCAGTGCAGAGACTGACACAGGGCTTGATTTCACGAACAGTGAGATCACAACCTGAGCCAAGATTGAGACACTTCATCGACTAAGCCACGCAGGTTTCTTTTGAGAAAGGGTTTATAATAGCAATTTCAAAGTCCTCAGTTATTTTATAAAATATTCCTTTCAAAAATGTTTGTCTTGGGGCGCCTGGGTGGCTCAGTCGAGTGTCTGACTTCGGCTCGGGTCATGATCTCGCGGTCTGTGAGTTCGAGACCCGTGTCTGGCTTTGTGCTGACAGCTCAGAACCTGGAGCCTGCTTCAGATTCTGTGTCTCCCTCTCTCTCTGCCCCTCCCCAGCTCATGCTCTGTCTCTCTCTGTCAAAAATAAACATTAAAAAAAAAATTTTTTTTTAAAGTTTGTCTTCAAGATTTTTAAAAAATTTTTTTTTAATGTTTATTTATTTTTGAGACAGAGAGAGACAGAGCATGAACAGGGAGGGCCAAAGAGTGGGAGACACAGACTCTGAAACAGGCTCCAGGCTCTGAGCTGTTAGCACAGAGCCCGACGCGGGGCTCGAACTCACAGACCGCGAGATCATGACCTGAGCCGAAGTCGGATGCTTAACCGACTGAGCCACCCAGGCGCCCCAAGATTTAGGAAAAAAAAATTTTTTTGACCTAAAGTTAGTAATGAAATGGAATCAGTGGTTGGTCTGGTGGATGAAATTATTGTGAAGATAAAATTATACTACATATGAAAACAATATATAAACCTAAGACATTAGTAATAACAATGACAATGAAGAACTCAAGCGGGTAGGAAAAAAGTCTCAGCAAATAAATCAGATTTGAGGAAATGTTAGCCCCATGCTCTTTAAGATGTTGCCAGAACTACATTGTAGAATATGCTATAATCCTGCCTTTTCAGACCTTTAAATCCTAGCAAAAGGATCCAAAAAGGTCACCATAGTTAATACATCAACAGTATGAAGTCAATAATCCTAGTTAAGTTTAAGAGTTGTAAAAGATTGAACACAGAATGAATAAAAATGGAGAAAGAGGTTGAATAGGAATCAAGTTTAAGCATACTGATGTCTACCTTTTTATAAATTACAGCAATTCAAGAAATACCATATAGAGCAGATAGTGTTTCCTATAAGAATGAACTAGATATTCAATACTTAGTAAGTGATCAAAGGCTAAGGTAATTTTTAAAATTAAAAATATTTAATAAGTTGCTACACCTTGCCTCAAAAAGGTATTAATGTGTCTACCTTTGGTCCTGAAACTGGATGGATGTTATTTTTGGCAGATATAGGATGAGGAAAGGTATTCTGGAATGCAAATGCAGAGGAGACAGGGTAACCAATCCCACAGGCTGGGTAAGTAAGTCTACCATCAACCTAAAAATAAAAACATAAAAAAGGTTAAGGATGAGACATTAGTATTTGCCAATCCAGGAGGCGTCAGCATCTGTTATAATAATTGAGTACTATCTTAGAGGCTAATCTTATCATGACACCAAAACTCTGCTTTATTACATAGCATGAGGCTGGGATACCTTAAGGCTTTTTAAAGAGTGGCTATACAAGCTTGACAAAGTCAACCATTGGATCTGGCTTTAAACGGAGTTCAAACAGCGGCCTCTCTAAACCTCTCTGAACACCTGGGTTCCCTACAGGCCTTCCATTCCTAAAAAAAGGGATGCTGGAAGGATGGAGTCACAGTTCAATAAGCCAATCAGATATAAAATAAAAATAATTTTCCACGAAAATGAGTATAAACAGCACAGTGCCTGACATGGGGCTTGAACTTACGAACAGTGAGATCACGACCTAAGTCGAAGTCAGACACTTAACCAGCTGAGCCACCCACGGACCCCAAGACATGTTCTTACATGGACTACCTGACACAGTAACTGGCTTTGTCAGTGATTTTCAATATGGTGACACCACCATTAACCAATGTTATGAAAATAGTTTATTTTTATAAGAGCGCAACTGAAACACAAATCTTAGGAAGCAATTATGTACATCAGTGGTTACATGACAAAAAATACCTTTTACAAAGTCATGAAGGTCAAGCCTGTCAAATTTTTTCAAGTTTGTCATTCAGCAGTGGGCACTTCTTTCTACACCTTTTTCTATTTAGCAAAAATCCATTCCTCTCTTTAAACATCAAGTACTATCTGATTAAGTACTACCTGATTTATTGGGATAGATTTAAACTTCAATTAAGTATTTATTTACATTTTAAATCCTCTGCCAGTGCTCTCCAACCAAAAACTACCAGAAATGTATCTTTAGGTTACACCCTGGGTTTACTGCTCCTTGCAAACAATGGAGACTGCACACTGTGGGGAACCTAGTAAAAGGGATGTGGCAGTATGAAGGTGTTAAAGGGACTTATTTATTGGACTTATGTGTTAGGTGGTTTAAGGGAGAGTTTAATAAAGTGTGGCTTTGTTGTGGGTTGGATGCTATCTGTAAATAAGGATAACTGTGTGACTATCTGAAATAAACCTTGTAAGTCAGGAAGAATGTACTAAGGCCAAAACTATAATTGGTAATGAAGCAACAACCAATCACATTAGCCAGGATAGGAGAAAGCTTGTGTAGTTTTGTGGCTTGGCAATGATTTTTTTAAAATTGTGGTCTGACATGATTATGAGGTGGTCTTGTTTTTGTCTTGATCCGTCACAGTCACAAAGTGGCCTTGCCTGATGTTGATTTTCTGTTATATCGTTTGTTCAACAGGAGAGCCCCAATGCCTAGTTGTGAGTGCCAGGACAGCTCTCCTAGCAACACCAGGGTGTTGCTGACAGCAGCAAGCCAGCTCCCAGACGTAAGGAGCTGCTCTTCTGTTTCCCCTAATTTCTTGCAAGGAAAAAGCTCCTGGTACTGGGAGCTAGAAAGCTTATATTTCCTAACTATTCCTTCGGGAATCTGGAACTGACAAGCTTGATAAAAGGACACTTCTTTCTCTCTCTGCCCCCCCCCACCTCCTGTTTTTCAAACAGAATTCAGTTTAGGCTCCATCCGTCACAGTTCCAAACTTGAGCCCAAAGCCTATTCTCCCTTCTTAAGGCCCCGTGAATACTGTAAGCTTTTCAGCACATGTGGCATTACTTTAGTTATGAGTGATTTCTATATGAATAAAATCTTAAAAAGAAGTGTGCCCTTGAAAAATAGCCTCTTTGCTAAGAGCAAGTATACCTATATGTCACACTTCCAATAACTGTAGGACTAGTAACTGCTACTAGTAACTAGTAACTAATAACTAGTAACTAGTAACTAATAACTAGTAACTAGTAACTAGTAGGACTAATAATTAGTTTCAAATAATAACTGTGCTAATAACTGTAGGACTCTTTAAAGTTTAAATCCCATTTCTCACTGTTCTTATAATTTGCATACCTGAAATATGCATATTAGTACCGGCACCTGAAGTCATGGAAACTTCCTCACAGTCTGGGAATATTTTTGTTTTAGGAAATGTACTAAGACCACTCACATCATTTTTTTTTTAAGTTTATTTACTTGAGAGAGAGAGAGAGAGAGCGCGCGCGCGCAAACAGGAGAGGGAAAGAGAATCCCAAGCAGATTCTGCAGCCCCACACACATCTCGAACTCACGAACCGTGAGACCATAACCTGAGCCAAAATCAAGAGTCAGATGCTTAACCGACTGAGCCATCCAGACGCCCCAACGACCGCTCACACCTTAGTTTAAATCTTACCACATTAGAATTAGGAGAAATCCCACTTCTGATTGCGTTGCTGCTCGAATGTACAGGCGGAGTGGTGGACGGTCCCAATACATCTTGCTTTCTCACTAGCTGATTTTCATTTAGTTCTTTATTTAACCATGTGATTACTTAAATAAAAGAACAAAACAAGATAAAGAATTTTGATTATTTTTTTCTAATTACTTTAAACATTTAAAAATTATACTGAGATTTTTAAAATGTTAAGTCTTTAAGATTACCTTATATCACAGGAGACTACAGGTTTACCTAAATTTTTGTCATTAAAGACTCTTATTTGAGCAACTACCACATAGAACTCCTTAACCTATTACAATCTGAAACATGTATTTCTGCTAGTCAAGGATCTCTTTCAAGGCTTTCATTTCTAGAATAATATCTTAGTTTACTTAAAGTTCCCACTCTTATCTGATAACCAATACTAAATACTGAGAAAATGTTATAGGCTTGATCTTATATTTTAGTTTCAAATAATTCATGTTGTTACTATTAGGTAAATACAGCAATTAAACAAGGTGTAGTGAAGAACTTTAATCAGTGAAGAACTTAAGTTATCGTTAATATTTTCAACACTTAATTTTGGGTTACTGACACATGTAATATGGTTTTCTTCAGAATGGTAACCGTTTTACAGGGCAGCTGATATATAAGTTACTGTAGCAAAGACATGGAGACAGTATATTTAAAACAGAAATTATCTGTATGGAGCAGTATCTTGATCTACCTGGACTTTTATGAATTCAAATAACGTTTTCAGATTAAGAGTACAGTTACAAACTTCTTTTACATAAAAAGTTAAGGGGCGCCTGGGTGGCTCAGTCGGTTAAGCGTCTGACTTTGGCTCAGGTCATGATCTCGCAGTTCGTGAGTTCAAGCCCCGCGTCGGGCTCTGTGCTGACACCTCAGAGCCTGGAGCCTGTTTCAGATTCTGTGTCTCCCTCTCTCTCTCTGACTCTCCTCCGTTCATGCTCTGTCTCTCTCTGTCTCAAAAATAAATAAACGTTAAAAAAAAATTTTTTTTTTAAAAAGTTAAAATACTTACACTTTTCATTATTTTTTAGAAGCTGTTTGCTTTCTTCAAGTTTTTGGACTGTAGCTTCTAATTGTTCTTGTAATTTGCATACCTGAAATATGTCAATCCTCATAAGTATAATAAAAATTAAAAACTGAAACGTATTTCTATTAATAACTGATTACTGTTAACTGTTATTAAATAGAATGAATTATAGCTCTCCAGTGTAACTGTGTATCTATATATGTATATACACATATACAGTACGTATATATGAACACTCAAGGTACCTGAGTCATGATAACTAACTTTTCAGGTTGTCACACATTAACTTCTGTTGAAAGGTTGGGGGGGGGGGGGGGAAGGGGAGTCAAAGATATTCTCGAATATAACAAAATGGAAATTTAAAATCTACATCTAAGAAAATTTGTTAAACTTTGCAAATAGTCACACATGCAAAAACAGAAAATATTCACCACCTCTTGCTCTTTAATTCGGAGAGACTGTCCAACATCTTGTAATTCCTTTTGTTCCTTTTGTAATTTTTCTTCCTTCTCAGCTAAGAGTTTCTCTTGCTGAATAGTTACTGTATTCTTCAGTTTCAATTTACCCATTAAAGTTTTCAGATCCCCCTGCAACTTCTTGATAATTTCATTTGCCTGTAAAAGAGCTTCATATGTATATCTCTACTTAATCCAATGAAATTTAATATTCTGTTATTTTTAGAAACGAACCTTAAGAAGTTCCGCTGATAATGATTTTATTGTAGCTTCAAGTTTTCCTAGTTGTACCTGATTTTTCTCACCATTTTCTTCTAAAGCCACCTGATACATATTTTTAAAAACATGAATAATTAATAAGATGCTTGTGTTTAAGAAAAGCATCACTTGTAAATGTAATCATCAATTTGTTTCAAAAATGTTTAAATAGACCTTTTGTTCCTGGATTGTATCAAATGCTTCTTTTGTTCTTAAAACAAGCTGGTCCTTATCCTTGATTTCCTGTTCTAAAACAGCCACTTTTGTTTGTAGCTGATTAATATGCTTTTCTTTTTCATGGCATTCAGCATCTAGGGTAGAATTTTCTCTTCGCAAAGAGAGGACTTCTTGCTTAGCCCGCTGGAGCTCCTACAGAAAGAAAAAAAATGATGCAGCATAAAAAAGAGAAGTTGGTCCACTATGGTTATTTATAATTAAGATGTTTAAAATATTTTAAAAATACCTTTAATAATTTTAAAGTTCTAGTATTGATTTTTTAAAAAAGGATTTGGATATCCCTCTAAAGGTATATGTAACTTGTAGATTTGAATAATAATTGTAAAATATACTAATATCTAATTCAATGACAACAAGGAAAATAATCCTCATTTATGAATAAATTACTACAACTCTAAAAAACTAGTAACAAGGATTTTTTGGTATCTTGAAATTTACACTTTAAAAAAATCATTTGTCATAAACAGCCATTATAACAGAATTTCAAAAACATAAAATAAATAACTAAATAAAAAGCCCTATCATTCTACCACGTAAGCGGTGGTTCTCAAGCTACTATGCATATTGAAATCACCTAGGAAGCTTTAAAAACTACTGGTGCCTGATACCCTCCCCAAGAGAGTCTTATTTACAGTTAGTATGAGGTATGTCCTGGGCACTAGGACATTTGAGCATTCTCCAACTGATCCGAAGGGTAGCCAAGGATGGCAGCTATCTATGACCTAGAGTTAACATTTTGCTCTTTTTATATACACGGATTTTTTTTAGAAAGTGCTCATACTGTGCAGTTTTATAATCTAACTTCTTTAAATATTACAAATATCTTTCCATGTCAATAAATTTGTTAACACTTCTGGATTCCCTCTTGGTTCACTCTTTAAAACAAAAACAAGCAAACATAATTGTTAATTAAAAATGGGTTATTAAAAATCTAGGGCAGATCACTCCCTAATCAGCTAATATCACCAAATACGCCAGTATACACAAGTCTTGTATATAGTATTCCTACATAACTTTCATAACAAAAACTTTATAAAATAATTTTATAGTATTATGCCATAGTGGTTTTAGAAGCAGACTCTGCTGGATTTGAATACAAATCTAGGTTCTTCTGTGTAATCTTAGGAATTATTTTAACCTACTTCTCAGCTCCCTCATTTGTAAAACAGAATTAACACTTCATCAATTACTTCACTTAATCTTCATAAGAACCCTAATGCACCTTGCTTACCATAATGCCTGGTACATACTAAATAATAAATGGCAGTGAGCATCAAGTCAGGCTTTAGAGTTTCCTAAGCACAAGAGACTGGTGAAATGGAATGGGAAGTGTCATGAGCCCAAGTAACACTGGTGATCTTTAAATATGATAGACTTGGGGTGGTTCAATTGGTTAAGCGTCGGACTTCAGATCAGGTCATGATCTCACAGCTTGTGGGCTCGAGCCCCGTGTGGGGCTCTGTGCTGACAGCTCAGAGCCTGGAGCCTGCTTTGGATTCTGTGTCTCCCTCTCTCTCTCTCTGCCCCTCCCCCACTCTGTGTCTCTGCTTTGGATTCTGTGTCTCCCTCTCTCTCTCTCTCTGCCCCTCCCCCACTCTCTCTCTCAAAAATAAATAAACATTAAAAAAATTTAAAAAATATACGATAGATTTAACAAAATCTACGTTTTCTGATTAATTCATGACATTAATGTATAATAATGCTAGGAAGGAGTCTATAATCAGGGCCAAAGCATCAACAATGTGTCACTATAGCAAGATTTAAGAAATGTCTCTGTTGACTGAAAAAACAAGGGAGTTCTAAAGACAAGCAAATAATAGAGGTTCCAATCCTTGCTCTTCTACTTACTGGCTATGTGACCTTGGGCAAGTTACTTAACTTCTCTGTGCCTTAGTTTATCAGATGGTGATAATAGTACCTTCTTTAAGAGAATTGGAAAAAAAATAATTAAAAAATTAAAAATAAATAAATAAATAAAAGAATTGTTACGAAAACTAAATGGTTTACTATATGTAAAATAGTTACACAGTGCCTGTCACATAGCATGTGTTCAGTAAGCGTAGCTACTATCATTACTAATAAAGTATCATTATTATTATTAGACACAACTTCATATAGTTGTTTGGTATGTTAGGTAGGCTGAAAGAACCAGTCCTGTCAACACTGAGTATACAGACCCATAGACACCGTGAGGATATTAAAAGTACACTGATCACTGTGCCAATGACCTACCCCTCAAAACCTTAACTAAAAATATCCAATTTTACCTCAGTTCTGTTCTGAATTATCATTTTCTATCAGATTTTAGATTCTCAATTTTTTTGCATTGTCTGAACTGATTACCCTAACACCACCAAGAGAGCCTTGCAAAGCATTAGAGAAACACCATGCACACAAGTAATAAAGTCACCAAATTAAAACACTATTTTAAATTGGTGGTGGGGGGAACAAACTCAAAGTTCAATACCTCTTCAACACCAGAGAGTTTTGTTTTCAGTTCTCTGATGGTAGAGTCTCCTTTATATTTTCTTTCCATTAGGTCCTTATTAGCCGCTTCTAACTCAGATAATTTGTTTTGTAGCTGCTGGATGTTTCGTTGATGGAGGATTTCTAAATCTTTTTTCTGTTGTTCATGCTGCTGTTGACATTGTACCTGTGCCTATTATATAAAAATATAGTACCATAATTAAAACACACACACACACACACACACACACACACAGGAAGATTTGAAGAAAAAAATATCTTAGTTGTTCTATATAATTATAAAATTTCCCTGTTTCAGAGGCTCTATTTTCAATTATGGATTTCATGAAGGAGAAAGGCCAACAAAGGCAAATTTACCATTATGATCTTGTTCTTAATTTCTGCTTCTCTTAAACCCACATACATTTAGAAGTAATAGTCTTCAAGTTAAGGGAAGAATGACATGATTATGTTAAAAAACTCCAAAATAGTATAGTATGAACCTATTTGTGTTAAAAGTAAATAAGCGGATACACAGGGAATTTTCAGTATTCACTTTAAATACCATTATATTATTTCAGTTTTGTACAACAGTATATATTTTTTATAATTAAAAAAAGCCCTAAATTTATAAAATTGACAAGGTATTGTTCATTAGTTCAGTCTTACATTTAGTAGCTATGTTTTACCCATGATAAAATCTATTTAAGATTTTATTTTTAAGTAGTCTCTATATCCAGTGTGGAGCCTGAACTCACAACCCTGAGATCAAGAGTCACACACTCTTCTGACAGAAGAGTCAGGCATAGCCAGCCAGGCACCCCTATGCCATGAAAAAATTTGAACATGGTAATAAATATGTAATCTTGTGCCTGTTTGAATCATACTACAAGGCTATCTTAATAATTTCTATTGATGAACACTATCAAATCCTAAATACCTTTCAAAAATACAGTATATTTTTCTGATTGTGAAAATACTCAGATATGTTTCTAATAAATTTATATTGACATCACCCATACACACAATAAACACATTTAACTAATTAAGACTAAGCCACTTACACAATTTAATCATGATTCTTATTCCTTTAGCATTTATACCTTCTCATACCACTAAAACACTCTATAAACACTTTAATAGCTGCATAATATTCCATTCCATGGATATACCATAACTCATTTAAACTCTGCATTACTATGGACATGGACTTTCCAATTTTTCACAATTAGATATAAAACTATGATTGCTTTTATATGCAGACATACATCCAAAATTTGGATTATTTCCTTATGATCAATCACAGCTCAGAAAAATGTAAACAAATATAAAACTTGATGCAAGTTCCAAAACTGCATTCCAGACAAGTTGTCCCTATTCAAAAATTCCTACTGGAACAGGGGAGTGTCTCCCTCATAAAACACTTGGAGAATTTTATGTAACTACTTCAAAATTCCCTCATTTTTTTAAAAAACGGAAAGGAGAGGAGAAGGGAAAATAGATATTGATAAAACAGAAGAAGTTCACAAACGACTGAAAATGCAGTGCTGGAAAAAACACTGAAAGAGCAATCAAGAAGAATAAAGAGAATAAACTGGTAAAGATGCTAACTGTAACTGTCAAAGGTAAGCAAACACATCGAAGGCAATAAAGGCAGTAAAAATAAAGAACTGGTTTTATCCCAGTGACCATTAGAATTTTGGAGTTTTTGTTTAAAAAAAAAAAAAAAAAGAAGAAGGAAGTGTGAGGGATAGGGCAACATTTACATTTTCTACTGTTTAATGCAGATGATTCTGATGCACACTAAAATTTTAAAAGCACTGCCTATATAATATCAGCAGGAAGAGAAGAATGGTCCGATTTTAAAGTCTCAAAGAACTGATTCACAATCCTATTAGAATATGTAGTAACAAATAACGAATACAAACAACTCCCTCAGTCACTTTGGAGTCATCAACAAACGTACTTGTAAGTGCATTTCTAGAATTTGAAAACAACCAAAAAAAATTGAAATGACAGAAATTAGTGAACAAGGAAAAAAATAGTATAGAATAAAATGAAAAACGCATTCTTCAAAAAGGCCAAAAAACAAACCATCCAGTCTCATTAAAAAATAAATAAATTAGGGGCACCTGGGTGGCTCAGTCGGTTGAGCGTCCGACTTCAGCTCAGGTCACGATCTCGCGGTCCGTGAGTTCGAGCCCCGCGTCGGGCTCTGTGCTGACAGCTTAGAGCCTGGAGCCTGTTTCAGATTCTGTGTCTCCCTCTCTCTGACCCTCCCCCGTTCATGCTCTGTCTCTCTCTGTCTCAAAAATAAATAAACGTTAAAAAAAAAAATTCTTTTTAATTAATTAATTAAATTTAATTAAAAAAAAAAAAGACAAGGAGGGTCTGGCTGGCTCAGTCTGTTGAGGTTGAGCCTCCAACTAGATTTCAGCTCAGGTCAGGATCCCATTTGGGCCCTGCATTGGACCACATGCTGGGAGTGGAGCCTGCTTAAGATTCTCTCCCTCTCCCTCTCTCTCTCTCTCTCTCTGCCCCTCTCCCCCATTCATATATTCTACCAAAAACAAAACAAAACAAAACAAGTTAAGAATATATGAGAAATGATACAAAGATTTTAAATATCATAACAATGTGTATGATATGGTACTAATACATTTAAACACATAGATGAAATACATGGCTCTTTAAGGAAATATAAATTAGCAAAACTAAAGAAATGATAAAAAAAATCCAAGCAGACCAAGATCATGGAGGAAATGGGAAAAGAACCTAAAGATAAATGCCTCAAAAAGGCACTAGATCCAACTGATAAGAGGCTACTTAATTTTATCGAACCTTCAAGGAACAGATAGTTCCTTGTTTTCTGACTGTTCCAAAGCATAGAGAAAACTGGAAAATGTTCTCATTTCATGGCACTAGCATAATTCTAACAAAATAGTCTATCGTCCATAATTTTAACATGCAGACTAAGGGTTCAGAGAAAGGATAATCTCAGACCAAATTCACTATAAATATACAGGTGACGCTTGAACACAGCTTTGAACTGTGCAGATCCACTTACATATGTATTTTTTTACAGTATTGTACACGTATTTTCTCTTCCTTATAATTTTTTTAAACATTTTAACTTATTTTAGAGAGAGAGAGTGAGAGCACAAGCAAGGGAGGGACAGAGAGAGAAGAGAGGGGGACAGAGGATCTAAAACAGGCTCTGTGCTGACAGCAGAGAGCCTTGATGTGCGGTTCAAACTCATGAACCGTGAGACCTTGACCTGAGCCAAAGTCGGATCCTTAACTGACTGAGCCACCCTGGTGCCCGCTCCTTATAATTTTCTTATTATCTTCTTTCCTCTAGCTTACTTTATAGTAACAACATAGTATTTAATACATATAACATACAAAATATGTGCTGTTTATATTATTGGTAAGGCTGCCAGTCAACAGTAGGCTATTAGGTATTAAGTTTTTGGGGAGTCAAGTTATAGGTGGATTTTCAACTGCAAGGCAAGGTTGGCACTACTAACCCCTATGCTGTTGAAGGGTCAAATGTAAATACAAATGTCCTATATTAAGTGTTCATAGATTGATTCAACAAGATACTAAATATCTCTTTGACTAAAAGTATTATTCTATGAATTCAAAGATGGTTCCACACTCACCCTTTTTTTTAAGTGTCTTTATTTTCAGATAAAGAGAAAGAAAGAGAAAGAAGGAAAGAAAGAAAGCGAAAGAAAGAGCAAAAGAGAGAACTCCAGGAAGGGGCAGAGGGAGAGGGAGAAAGACAGAATCCCAAGCAGGATCTGCACCGTCAGCCAGGAGCCCAGTGCAGGTCTCAAACTCAAGAACCATGAGATCATGAACTGAGCTGAAATCAAGAGTCAGATGCTTAATCGACTGAAGCACCTAGGCGCCCCAAAAATCCATTATCATTTATTACATTATTAGATAAAAGTGAAAAAAAATGACATGATCACTTGATTAAATCCCCCCGAATCATTTTATCTGACTTACCACTCTTTGAATTAAAACTCTTTAATTGGAAGGAACAAAAGAAAACTTTTTCAGACACAGAACAAACATCATTGCTAATGGGAGATATTTTAAGTTATTTACCAAAAAAAAGAATGGAATGAAGAAAGTATTCCACTATTATTTAGCATTTCTCTGTATGAGAGGAAAAAAGACATTAATACTAAGAAAACATAAATTCACATTTTCTTAATGTTAATTTAATTTTGAGAGAGAGACAGACAGAGCGTGAGGAGGGGAGGGACAGAGAGAGACAGCGCAGGCTCCAAGCTCCAAGTTGTCAGCACAAAGCCTGATGTGGGACTCAAACTCACTAACCGTGAGATCATGACCTAAGGTGAAGTCAAACGCTCAACCAACTGAGCCACCCAGGCACCCCTCACATTTTTTTTTTTTCAACGTTTTTTTATTTATTTTTGGGACAGAGAGAGACAGAGCATGAACGGGGGAGGGGCAGAGAGAGAGGGAGACACAGAATCGGAAACAGGCTCCAGGCTCCGAGCCATCAGCCCAGAGCCTGACGCGGGGCTCGAACTCACGGACCGCGAGATCGTGACCTGGCTGAAGTCGGACGCTTAACCGACTGCGCCACCCAGGCGCCCCCCCTCACATTTTTATATATTGCATATCTACCTGAAAAACCTAAGAGAATCAGCTTCAAAACTATTAGGCTATATAAATATAATCCACAATTAATGGGTGTGACATTAATATACATCAGCAACAAACAAAATTATCACAGTGGTGGGGCATAGATGGTCCAATTTATACAGCAAAAAACTGTAAAGTCTCTAGGCAACATTTAATAAGAACTGGAAAAGAAAAAAAGAAAGGAGACAGAGGGAAATAAAAGTAAACTATAAGCCTGTTTTAAACAAATAAGACCTGAATAAATGAAAATATATTCTTGCTAGTGGATAAGAAAATTGCAAAGATATTAGGTCTCCCTAATACTCCAGAAACAAGCTAAAATACACAAAGGAATTTACTATATATATTAACAGTTGCATTTTAAATAAGTGGAATATATGGTATTAGAACAAATGACTAACTTTGTGTTAAAAAAAAATACCTATCTTATACTGCACTCCACAAAAATATACTCCAAACAGATTAAAAAGTTAAATACGACAGGGGCACCAAGTGGCTTAGTTGGCTGAGCATCTGACTTCAGCTCTGATCATGATCTCATGGTTTGTGAGTTCAAGCCCGACCTCAGGCTCACTGCTGTCAACACAGAGCCCGCTTCAGATCCTCTGTCCCTCTCTCTCTCTGCCCCTCCCCCATTCATGCACATTTGTGTATGCAACTGCTGTCTCTCTCTCAAAAATGTATAAAAACATTAAAAAAAGTAAAAACAAAAAAGTTAAGTACAACAAAAAAAACTATGAAAGTATTAAAAGAAAATACTGGAGGAAAATCTCTCATAGCCTTTGGATGGCAGAGGCTTTCCAAACATGAAATGAAGCTTTAAACCATAAAATGACTGATTAAAATAAAAAGAACTATATACAACAAAAAAGAATAGTAAAAGGCAAAAACAGGGTGGGAGTAAACGTTTATATGATACATAATAAAGATATAACATCCCTACTTTATACCATACAGAAATGAAAAAGGCAAGCCAGACCAAAAATATTCACAATGCATATATCAAAGGACTCATGTCAAGAATATGCAAAAAATTCCTACAATCAATAAGCAAAATACTAAAAGTCCAATTTAAAAATGGGTGAGGGGCACCTGGGGGCTCAGTCAGTTAAGCATCCAACTCTTGATTTCATCTCAGTTCATGTGATCTCACAATTCACAGGATAGAGCTCCATGTAGGGCTCTGCACTGACACTGTGGACTCTGACTGGGATTCTTTCTTTCCCTCACTCTCTGCCACACCCCCACTCATGCACCATCTCTCTCAAATAAATATATATTTTAAAAATATATAATAAAAATTAAAATGGGCTAAAGATTTGAACAAGAAATTCTTGAATTTCATGAGAATACTCAAGTGGTTAATATGCATATGAAAAAGTGCACATTATTATGAAGTACTATCATGCACACCCATAATGTCAGTGTAAACTGGTATGTCACTTTTTTTTTTAAATTTTTTTTTAATCTTTATTTATTTTTGAGAGACAGAGCATGAGCAGGAAAGCAGCAGAGAGAGAGGGAGACACAGAAGCCTAAGCAGGCTCCAGGCTCTGAGCTGTCAGCAGAGTCCAACGCAGGGCTCAAACTCATGAACTGTGAAATCATGACCTGAGCTGAAGTCAGATGCTTAATCAACTGAGCCACTCAGGCGCCCCTGGTATTCCACTTTAAAACAAAGACTGTAACAAGAGACAAAGAAGGACATGATTTATCATTAAGGAGACAATCCAACAAGATATGAAAACTGTAAATATTTATGCACCCAACATGAAAACATCCAAATACATAAAAGCAGCTAATAACATAAAGGAGCTAATTGATAGCAATACAGTAATATTAAAGGACTTTAACATCCCACTTACATCAATGAACAGATCATCCAAACAGTACCAACAAGGAAACAGTGGCTTTGGATGACACATTGGACAAAATGGATTTAACAGATATATCCAAACATTCCATCTGGAAACAGAATAAAAATTCTTTTCACATAAAACATGTTCCAGAATAGATCACATATTAGACCACAAAGTAAGTCTCAATTAATTCAAAAAGACGGAAGTTGTTCCATTCATCTTTTCTAATTATGAAATTAGAAATCAAAGAAAAAATCTGGAAAGATCACAGATATACATAAAGGTTAAAAATAACATGCTAGTAAACAATGAATGGGACACCAAGAAATGAAGCAGATATTGAAAATTACATGGAGAAAAATGAAAATGGAAACAAAATGGTTCAAAAATCTTTGGGATGAAGCAAAAACTGCTCTAAGAGGGAAGTTTATAGCAAGCAATACAGGCCTACCTCAAGAAGAAAGAAAAATCCCAAATAAACAACCTAACCTTACACCTAAATGAGACAAAGAACAAACAAAATCCCAAACAAGTAGAAGGAAAGAAATAATAAAGATTAGACCAGAGGGGTGCCTGGATGGCTCAGTTGATTGAGCATCAGACTCTTGGTTTCAGCTCAGGTCATGATCTCAAACCCTGCATTTGGCTTCATGCTGACAGCACAGAGCTTGCCTGAAATTCTCTCTCTACTTCTCTCTCTGCCCCTTCCCCGCTTGCGTGCAAGCACTCTCTCTCAAAAGAAAACAAAAAATTAGAGCAGAAATAAACAACATAGAAACTTAAAAAAAAAAAAAATTAGAAATGAAAAGGAGAAATAACCAATAAAACAAAAATACAAAGGGTTATAAAAGACATGGAAAACTATATGCCAACAAGTTGTACAACCTAGAATATATGGATAAACTCCTAAAAAACATATCACATCCCAAAACTGAATCAGGAAGAAAAAGAAAAATTGAACAAACTGATCACCTACAATGAAATTGAATCAGTCATCAAAAAATTCCAACAAAAGTCCAGGACCAGATGGCTTCATAGGTAAATTCAACCAAATATTTTAAGAGTATGAATACCTGTTCTTCTCAAACTATTCCAAAAACCAGAAGAGGAAGGAAAACTTCCAAATTCATTTTAGGAGGCCTGTGTTACCCTGATACCAAAACCAGATACAGATATGTATTACAAAAAAAGAGAATTACAAGCCAATTATCTCTGATGAACATAGATACAAAAATTCCTCAACAAAATACTAGCAAACCAAATCCAACAATACATTAAAAAACAATTATCCACCACAATCAAGCAGGATTTAATCCTGGATTGCAAGGGTGGTTCAAAATTCACAAATCAATGTAATACATCACATCAATAACAGAAAGGATAAAACCATATGATCATGTCAATAGACGCAGAAAAAGCATTTAACAAAGTACAAGATCCATTCATGATAAAAACCCTCAACAAAATATGTTTAGAAGAAACGTACCTCAACATAATAAAAACCATATACGAAAAACCCACAGCTAATATCATACTGAATGGTGAAAAACTAAGCTTTCCACCTTAGAACAGGAGCAACACAAGGATGTCCAATCTCACCACTTTTATTCAACATAGTACTGGAAGTCTTAGCCACAGAAATCAGACAAGATGAAGGAATAAAAGGCATCCAAATTGGTAAGGAAGTAAAACTTTCATTACTTGCAGATGACATGATACTATATATACAAAACTTGGAAGACTCCACCAGAAGTTACTAGAACTGATAAATGAATAAATGAATTCAGTAAGGTCACAGCACACAAAATCCACATACAGAAATGCATTGCATTTCTTTTTGCTTTTCCCCCCACACCCAGTGCACAGCCCAACATGGGGCTTGGACTCATGACCCTGAGGTGAAGGCCTGAGATGAAATCAAGAGTTGGACACTTAACCAATTGAGCCACCCAGGCACCCTTCCACTGCATTTCTATACACTAATAATGAAGCACAGAGAAATTAAGAAAGCAATCTCATTTACAATTACATCAAAAATAAGACACTTAGGAATAAACTTAAGGAAGTGAAAGACCTATATTCTGAAAACTATAAAACACTGATGAAAGAACCTTAAGATAACAGAAACAAATGGAAAGATATTCCACACTCATGGACTGGAAGAACAAATACTATTTAAATGTCCACACTGGAGTACCTGGGTGGCTCAGCTGGTTAAGCATCCAACTCCTGATTTCAGCTCAGGGTCATGACCCTGAGGTTCGCGGGGCCAAGCCCTGCTTCAGGCTCTGGGCTGACAGAGGAGGGCCTGCTTGGGATTCTCTTTCTCCCTCTCTCTGCCCCTCCTCTGTTCGCATGCACTTTCTCTCTCTCTCAAAATAAACTTTAAAAATAAAGAAATAAAATGCCCATACTACCCAAAGCAATCTACACATTAAATGCCATCCTATCAAAATACCAACACCATTTTTCACAGAACTAGAATACTCCTAAAATTTGCATGGAAACACAAAAGACCCTGAATGGCCAAAACAATCTAGAAGAAAAAAAAAAAAAACCTGAAGGTATCACAATTCTGACTTCAAATTATATTAGAAAGCTGTAGTAATCAAAACAGAATGGTATTGGCATAAAAACAGACACAAAGATCAAAAGAACAGGACAGAAAGCCCAGACATAAACCCATGATTATACAATTATTCTTTTTTTTTTAATTGTTTTTTTTTAACGTTTATTTATTTTTGAGATAGAGAGACAGAGCATGAACGGGGGAGGGGCAGAGAGAGAGGGAGACACAGAATCGGAAGCAGGCTCCAGGCTCTGAGCCATCAGCCCAGAGCCCGACGCGGGGCTCGAACTCATGGACCACGAGATCGTGACCTGAGCCGAAGTCAGACGCCCAACCAACTGAGCCACCCAGGCGCCCCTACAGTCAATTATTCTATGACAAAGCAGGAGACAATGTCCAATGGGAGAAAAACAGTCTTTCCAATAAAAGGTATTGAGAAACTGGACAGTCACATGCAAAAGAATGAAACTGGACCATATTCTTCCACCATACACAAAAATAAACTCAAAATGGATTAAAGACCTAAATGTGAGACCTGAAACCATAACAATCCTAGAAGAGAGCACAGGCAATAATTTCTCTGACACCGGCTGTCAACATTTTTCTAGATAGGTCTCCTGAGGCAAGGGAAATAAAAGCAAACATAAACTATTGGGACTACATCAGAATAAAAAGCTTCCACAGAGCAAAGGAAACAATAAAACTAAAAGGCAACCTACTGAATAGGAGAAGATATTTGCAAATGATATATAACAGGTTAGCGTCCAAAATATATAAAGAACCGATACAACTCAACACACACACACACACACACAACCACAATCCAATGAAAACATGGACAGAAGACATGAACAGACATTTCTCCAAAGAAGACAAATAGCCAACAGACACATGAAAAGATGCTCAACATCATTCATTAAGGAAACCTAAATCGAAAGCACAATGAGATATCCTCTCACACACCTGTCAGAATGGTTACAACTGAAACCACAAGAAACAAGTGCTGGTGAGGAAGTGGAGAAAAAGGAACCCTGTTGCACTGTTGCTGGGAATGCAAATTGGTGCAGACAAGGTGAAAGAGTATGGAGGTTTCTCAAAAAATTAAAAATAAAGCCGCCCACATGGGCACCTGGCAGGCTCAGTCAGAAGAGCATGAGACTCTTGATCTCTGGGTCATGAGTTCGAGCTCCAGGTTGGGTGTAGAGATTACTAAAGAAAATAAATAAACTTTAAAAAAAACCAAGATAGAACTACCCTGCAATCCAGTTATCACACTACCAGGTATTTACCCAAAGAATACAAAAACACTAATTCCAAAGGATATATGCACCCTATGTTTATTGCAGCAGTATTTATAATAGCCAAATTATGGAAGCAACCAAAGTATCTATCAATAGATGATGGGGTGGTGGGAGGAAGGGGAAAGTGGGTGATGGGTATTGAGGAGTGCACCTGTTGGGATGAGCACTGGGTGTTGTATGGAAACCAATTTGACAATAAATTGCATATTAAAAAAAATAGTAAAATAAAACAAAAAAATAGATGAATGGATAAAAATGTGGCATATACACACAATGGAATATCATTCAGCCATAAAAAAGAATGAAATCTGGCCATTTGCAACAACATGGATGGAGCCAGAGTATAATGCTCAGCAAAGTGAGTCTGTCAGAAAAAGACAAATACCATATGATTTCACTCATATGTAGAATATCAGAAACAAAACAAATGGACAAAGGTAAAAAAAAGACAGACAAACCAAGAAAGAGACCCTTAATTATAGAGAACAAATTGAGTTATCTGAGGGGAGGTACAGAAGCAGATAGGTGAAACAGGTGAGGGAGAGTAGAGAATACACTTTTCATGGTCACCGAGTAATGTATATTACTGTTGAGTCACTATACTGCACATATACCTGAAACTAACATAACACTGTATGTTAAGTACACTGGAATTAAAATTTAAAGCTTAATAATAATAAAAAAAGAATATGGGGAAATAAGTACTATCATACACTATCTTTTACATTCCATTTGGTATGACCTGGCTGGCAAATCTACAACATCCATTAATACCTTATATGGGTATACTGCAATCTCCCTTCTAGGAACAAAGAACATTCACTGTAGTATTTGTGTTAGCCAAGATACTGACACGTTGAAATGTCCATCACTTAGGTAAGTAGTTAAATAATTCATGTTATATCCAAATAATTCATACTATGTAGCCACTAAAAAAGAATACTTAAAAAGAATGATCTATGGTGTCATGTTACATGAAAAAAAAGTTACAATCAATATATACTGTAGGACCTCATTAGCACAGAATAAAACAAAAACCCACTAGGTGTATACAATCATGATTTACATATTTCTAAACTTACAAATATATATTTTTAAATGACATTATTTACATATCAAGAGACAAGTCTAGAAAACATATATCAAAAAGTTTATAAATTATTTCTGGATATTAAGACTTATAACAAGAAACTTAATTTTTCACATACTTCTGTAATGTTTGAACATATTAAACCAAGCATATATTACTTTTACAACTAACAAAATAACAGCAACAAAAAAATAATTTTCTATTTTCTTTTAATGTTCATACCTGCAAGGCCTTTTCTTTCTCGTTTGTTAGTTCCTGGGAATGTTTATTTGACAATGCAGCTGTGTGTGATGCCCATTCATTCTGTAACTTATCTAATTCTTGCACTTTTTCTGATAAGGTCTGTATTAGAGTTCAATACAAAATATTAAGAAAGTCTTGTGAATGTTATTAGCTTAGAACATGGCAATATTTACAAAGGATATTAAAGAAAAGGAATCACAGCTTTCCAAAATATACTCAAAGCCTTTTCCTACACAGAATTTTTTTTTTTAATTTGAGGAAATCAAGATTAGAATAAAAGCAATTTTAGAGTTAGCACAGCCCAGAAGTCAAGCTTAACTATCTTTAACCTTTTAGTTAAACTTGGCTCTTCACCACCAAATCCTCTCCTCTGATATTAAGAAATAAATGTCTACCCAGGGTAGAGCAAGTCAGTCATAAGGAGTGGTTCATATATACACCTAAAACCCAGTAACACAGGTTTCCTAGATGGGCTATGTTGTGCAGGACAATTTCTGCCTGAAGTCATGTCACTTATCAGATACTTTGGTCCTCAGTTTCAAGGAGTATGGGCAAAAAGATTGTAGCTATGACTAAAATGATGGTAAGCCTATCAAAATAATTCATAACACAAGTATGGAAAAGAGGTTTAGAAGATGTGAACTGAAAAGTTATTTTCAACAGGAGGAATGAGGTGAAAAAAAGAGTGAAGAAGTAACATGTGACAGGTACTATATATTATTTAATGAAGACTTGGAAGGAATGTGTCATATACTGAAGTTAACAGAAATGTTTGTATGGAATCAAATATCAGAGAAAGCATCAGATGAAGACAATTTACTGGTAGGGGAAGGATGTCAAAAAGGAGAAGGAATCCAAAAGTAACATACTTTTAAAAATTAATACACAAAAGCCTGGACAGGATTCAAGAAGCAATTCAGAGCCAATGTTTGGATGACATACAAAGACAAAATGAAATCTGAATTACCTTTTGTGTGAAATTCAGTTGCCTAGTAACATCATCTAGTGATTGCATCAATGATAATTTTTCTTCCTATTTATAAAAACAGTAAAATTAAGCAGTTTACAATTTAATCATCTATAGCTGTGCTACTCAAAGTATAGCAAAATATAGTGTCAGCATCACCCTGGGAGTTTGTTAAAAATGCAGAATTTTAGGTTCCACCTCAAACCTTCTGACTCACTCTGAATGAGCAAGATGCCTAGAGGATTTGTGTACCACCAAAGTTTGAGATGCACTAATCTATACCATTTGACTAAAGACTTTGTGAAAACTATTAAGAGGCATCCCAATGTTGCTTCTTTGCTACATATACCTTACAAAGTTAAAGAGCACTTTGTAATTCTCAAACCACTTTCACACATCTTTCCTCATTTGAGATAAGTGCAATAGGGTAGTAGATATCTCCATACTTATCTACAAATTGATAAAACCATCAACACCTTAAGTGAACTACCTCCGATTACAGAAAATTAATAAAAATGATGGCACCTAGTTTTTCAATTTTTAGTCCAGTTCTAACCTCACTATATCTTGACTAAAAATAACAAATAAACAATCAATAAAATAAAAATAAATCCCTTACATATTACAAAAATTTACTAGACGTCTTCAAAAACACTTCACTCTGAAAACAAAAACTAATAGCAATATAGCTTTTCAGTGATTTATCAGAGACTTTTGGTATTTATTTTTTAAAAAATAAATTTAAATCTTACCTTGCTACTTTTCAAACAGCTGGCTAAAAACTTCTTTATTTCCACATCATTTCCAGGTAAAAGTTTTAGTGAGAGGTGTGTAAGATGCTTAAAAGGATTTGTCTCTACCACATTTAAAAAGGCAGGTGAGTTATCCAAAATAGGTGCTGGAGAAACTAACTGCAGCAAAAACCTTTGAAAAGAAAAGTGTCACAATATAACAATACTTATGAGACAGTGAAACTTTCCCATTGAATCATAAGCTCCAGCGCATCAGAAATGATTAGAAGTGTCAGGAAAGGGGGCATATAGAAATCACAGGGGCCAACATAAAAGGACTCCGAATGGTTAAAGTGGATAAACTGATGTAAATAGTAAAACGGAAAAATTGGGCAAGAAATAGAAAAAGAATTCACTGAAACAGTGAATACGCAAATGTCCATGAGTTCATTATGAAAGATGAAAATATAAAAACAAAACCCACTGAAAGCACATAGTAACTAGAATAACAACTCTTTACTCTAAAAATTGACAATTTAAAAGAATTTAGTATTTATCCTTTCCTATATGAATTTTCAGAGTAATCAAATA
Source organism: Panthera uncia (assembly GCF_023721935.1). Taxonomy (NCBI): domain Eukaryota; kingdom Metazoa; phylum Chordata; class Mammalia; order Carnivora; family Felidae; genus Panthera; species Panthera uncia. Next base: position 20,802,957 of record NW_026057585.1, on the reverse strand, counting down.
GCCCAAACAGATGAAGAAGAGTTCTTTATAAAAAAATTATACCTAGTAAGTATAAAAAGAATGGCAGAATTAGAAATGCATAACTTTGTAGTTCCTAATGAAATAATTGATTCAAACAATCATCAACTGATGACACCAATAGATAAAAGGTTGGTGAATTTTACAATGAAAGGATCAGGCTTTAGCATCACACGGATATACACATTTTCATATGTGTATATGAATATATGGATATATATGCACGTATCTATATGTATATATGAATATACACATACAAACCAAAATCTTATTCTCCTTTTCCAAGTTCATTATAAAAACACATACTTGATGATGTTAAATATTTCAGATAATTTTAATGGCTCTGTCAAGACATGAAAATTAAGGGGTAAATATTTCTGATTTTAACCATGATTCCTTAAAAGTTGATATTTAATAGAGCCCTAAACCCAGTTTTAAAAATAGAGATACTTTTAACACATAGAAAATACTTTGCCATCAATTTGGCTTACAAAGAAGAGTTTGTCTTGAGAGAATTTTAATGATATAGAGCTCTCATGAGACTTACCTTGGAATTTCTTTGGCATGTTCTTGAGTACATTGCTGAAGAAGATCTATAAATTTTTGTGGGAAAGCTAAGAAGTCTACCAGAAGGCCTTGTTGGAATTTTAAACTATACAGAAGAAAAGAGAATTTTAAAAATTTAATTACTATTTTTAATTGTAATTAAAACCCTGAAATAGTCTTTTTTTTATTTACTGAACATACATTATAATCAAAAACTGAGCTAGGGAACTTTGATTTTTATAGAATTCATTCAATGGGAAGGAAAAGGTCAATATACTTAGCTAAAGCTCCAAAACTCTGGGTTGTTTTAAGCAGAACTCTGATAAGATATGAAATATTTACTTTCAAAAACATCCTGGGGCGCCCGGGGGGCTCAGTCGGTTGAGCGTCTGACTTTGGATCAGGTCATGATCTCACAGTTCATGGATTTGAGCCCTGTGTCCTGCTCTGTGCTGACTGACAGCGCAAAGCCTGGAGCCTGCTTCGGATTCTGTCTCCCTCTCTCTCTGCCCCTCCCCCACTCGCGCAAGCGAGCCCGCGCTCTCTCTCTCTCAAAAGTAAATAAAAGGTTAAAAAAAAAAAAAAAAAACAGAAAAACAAATTTAATTACCTCTGAAAATCTTCCTCAGATATAACAAGGTTATACAGAAAAAATGGATCGGTATCATCAGTCAGACGAATAACTAAATCCTAAAAGAAAGATTGTTATTTTTTAATGTTTTCAATAGATCTGGCTTTTAGCCTAATTCCTTCCTTCTTAGAAGTAAATTTATCCACTAACAACAATGTGTCACCATTATACTTCAGATGACTTTGTTTTTTGGTGCTGCTGGGTTTTTCATCAGTCTTTAAAAGACTTAAGATTCTTAAACAGGGGTAGATATTCTGCTCCATGAGATCCTTGTGGGGGTCTATAAAAACTAATTAAATGCCAGAATTGAAGTTAAGGACTATCATCCTCTTAGGAAAATTGAGACCCAGTCCTTGCTGTACTATACCATGACAAAAACATTCAACCACTGACCATATCATATTCAATTATATTTTCAGTTTTTCCCAAGTTAATTGATACTTCCAAAGTGGCAACACATCAGCTGAAACGACAAGCCAACGATCTATCCTAGAAAAGGAGCATTCGTCTTTCAGGCAGAGGGCAGGGGTATCAAGTAACAAGTTGCCAAGGCTTCATTCTGAGGGCCTATTCCTACTCCAGGTGGCGGTTGACATGGAAGCCCATCTGTTTTCAGTTTCAAATGAAGTGAATGTCTTTCATAAAGACCACTTTCTATGTAAATTTACAGTGTGGTGGAGCACCACAGTAGCAAAAACGGATACAAAAGTACACAGAAATTACATACTTCAGCGAATAATGTAGTAAGGAAAACAAGCATGGCAACAAGATGATGGAGGCCTAATAAAGAAGTGAGGTTAACCTCTTGCACTGTTGGTGGGAATGCAAATTGGTGCAGCCGCTCTGGAAAGCAGTGTGGAGGTTCCTCAGAAAATTAAAAATAGACCTACCCTATGACCCAGCAATAGCACTGCTAGGAATTTATCCAAGGGATACAGGAGTACTGATGCATAGGGGCACCTGTACCCCAATGTTTATAGCGGCACTCTCAACAATAGCCAAATTATGGAAAGAGCCTAAATGTCCATCAACTGATGAATGGATAAAGAAATTGTGGTTTATATACACAATGGAATACTACGTGGCAATGAGAAAAAATGAAATATGGCCTTTTGTAGCAACATGGATGGAACTGGAGAGTGTGATGCTAAGTGAAATAAGCCATACAGAGAAAGACAGATACCATATGGTTTCACTCTTATGTGGATCCTGAGAAACATAACAGAAACCCATGGGGGAGGGGAAGGAAAAAAAAAAAAAAAAAAAAGAGGTTAGAGTGGGAGAGAGCCAAAGCATAAGAGACTGTTAAAAACTGAGAACAAACTGAGGGTTGATGGGGGGTGGGAGGGAGGGCAGGGTGGGTGATGGGTATTGAGGAGGGCACCTTTTGGGATGAGCACTGGGTGTTGTATGGAAACCAATTTGACAGTAAATTTCATATATTAAAAAAAAAAAAAAAAAGAAAAAAAAAAAGAAAAAAAAAAAAAAAAAGAAGTGAGGTTAAGAATAAGCTCCCACTTCAAAATAGAATCTACTCGTGTCTACTGAGGAACTGTTAGGGTAGAGTTCTAGAAAAATCTAAACCACTTGTGAGCAGTTAGGAAATGAAGAGGTACAGCAGGTCTAAGGAATTAACATGTAAGAAATATATCATCTCTACCCCAGAAAATTCGCAATCTAGGTATTTGCTCTGCCACAGAAGGTCCTGTTCTTAAAGCGCTTCTACTTAGGTACTTCCTGAAATCCACCCAAAATGCTATTAAAAACTGAAACTACTACTACTAATAATACTACAAGGTCCTTGAATCTTTATGTGTAAGGAAAGCTCTGACACAAAGAAAATAGATGCTGTATTTCTTAGTCATCTATTCTGTACCCATATCACTGTTAATGACTCAGACTTTTGAAGATCACATAGGACTGATGCTCTAAATGCCTCCCTTCAAAAGGCAAAGTTTAAAAAAACTATATCCCTGCAGTGCTTCAATTCATTCTATTCTCACATTTACACCATGAAATGCCAATTCTAGGGTAGCAAAATATATATTCTAGCAACTTATAAGTGCATTGGTAAAACTTAACCCCCAATTCTCCCAATCCCCAATTCTTCCTGTATGCTTCAGAAACATATGGTATAATAATCTCTCAATCACTGTCTTTGTAGATTCTATCACCCCAGATTTGCAAGTTACAAACGGGCCCAAAACTAAAAGGCAAGGTGAGTGTAACAAAAGACCTCATATTCTTAAAGAACAAAAATAATTATAATGTACAGAAATTATATTTTTTAAAAAAGAAAAAATGTGTTTCAAAAGAAATTAATACCAACCTTTCTGTGAACTGGATTAGAAACTGATTGTAGTTCAATGCTCACTCTAACACTTACTCTCCTGTATGAAAAGATATACCCAACTGTCAGAAACATTTGCATGGAATGAGTTACCACTGTCATTTGTATTAGCTAAAGTTTTCTGTATTAAGTTGCAAGATCTTTCACAGGTGCTCCCTAAGTTAAAAACAGTTATTTGGAAAGCACACTGGATTTAAAGTTTTAAGTTCTTGTTCTTCCACTAATAAGTAATCAGGTTTTTAACCGGGAACTATCTATATTTTTCTCTCCTGTAAAATGGAGTTGTTGTGAGAAATAAATGAAATAAATGATGTGAAATTCCCATTACTAGACTGAGATATAACCTCACTGCCCTGATTCTAAAATAGCATCTACTGAAAGCCAGACAAACTATCAATTTATTAACAACTTCACATTAAAAAAAATCACCAATTGATCAAATTGATTTATGGGAGATTCCATCTGAAAAACTAAAAATGTGAAGCAGCATTAGAATACATGGCATGTTTATAATCAAGGAAATAGAATAACACATTCCTTCTCTTATGCATATACAAAATCCAACTACATCTGCTCAATATTCAATATATCCACAGAAGTACTGTCAACAATTTTATTGTCGACCTTAACCCAGAGGCAGAGTAACTCTAAACTTTATTTTAAAACGTTAAAAAAAATTTTTTTTTAATGGTTACTTTTGAGAGAGAAAGAGAGACAGAATGCGAGCAGGGGAGAGACAGAGGGAGAGGGAAACACAGAATCTGAAGCAGGCTCCAGGCTCTGAGCTGTCAGCACAGAGCCTGATGCGGGACTCGAACTCACAAACAGTGAGATCATGACCTGAGACGAGGTCGGATCCATAACTGACTGAGCCACCCAAGTGTCCCTAAACTTTTTCTAAAGAGACCATAACTTTCCACAGTATCTACTCCATCTTAGAGAATTCAATATCAGACAGAGGCATATAAATAAAGGTGCTCATAACCATTAATCAAACTGAGACAAAATGCTTAATTGAGGAAATAAAGGGAAAATTGGTGAAAAAACATCTCTGCACAAGTGTTCTTTATCCTGCTAGAATTAAATAACAATGGCTTTTACCTGATGTGCAGGAAACAAAAGTAAAAGTAAAAATAGAATTTATTCCATTTTAAGCTACTCTTCTAAAAATGTGTTTTAGAGGCACCTGGGTGGCTCAGTCAGTTAAGTGCTCAACTTCGGCTCAGGTCGTGATCTTGAGGTTTGTGAGTTCAAGCCCCACATCAGGCTCTGTGCTGATGGCTCAGAGCCTGGAGCCCGCTTCAGATTCTGTCTCCCTCTCTCTCTGCCCCAACCTCACTCATGCTCTCTCAAAAATAAATAAAAACATTAAAAAAAATTTTTTAAAGATGTGTTTTAAATTTTTCCCACATTCTGCTACTTATCTACTACAGAAGTAAAAAGTATAGATAGACCTAGCAACTGAGTGTTGATGGAAAAACTTGGTAATAGTTGACCAAGGCTAAATTCAATTGTTCAGATTTTTATGCTCTTACAATTTTTATATTGCCTTAAAAAATGTCATTTTAGGGGCGCCTGGGTGGCGCAGTCGGTTAAGCGTCCGACTTCAGCCAGGTCACGATCTCGCGGTCCGTGAGTTCGAGCCCCGCGTCGGGCTCTGGGCTGATGGCTCGGAGCCTGGAGCCTGTTTCCGATTCTGTGTCTCCCTCTCTCTCTGCCCCTCCCCCGTTCATGCTCTGTCTCTCTCTGTCCCAAAAATAAATAAAAAACGTTGAAAAAAAAAATTAAAAAAAAAAATGTCATTTTAGTTAAGTTTCCTATTGAACATAATTGGTTGCCTAATCTTAGTATGGTGAGGTTACCATATAGTAAGTTTACCATAACTTCTGTTATCTGAATAGGAATGAGCAGCAATGGCACAGATAGGAAGAACTAACAGTGAAACCTTAAACTGCGAGTAACTTGTTCTGCATGTGTTCTGTATGAAAGCAAGCATTTCTAATAAATTTTAACTTCATAAACAAATGATATCTGGCAATACAAGTAGTATGTGACACTGAATGTCCCATGATCACAAGTGAGCCAATGGTTCTTCTCTTTCTTTGTGGGATTGCTAGTGGTCCTTTCCCATGCTCAGATGCTGTCTCAGGCCACAGTGTTTGGCAGAAATCAATGATTTTTCAGAATGCTGAAAGGTGCCCACAACTGGCACTAGTGTATTTTTTGTCACTTCAAAGCACCTATGGACAGTCCGCTGCTATTCCATGTAAGAGTAAGCTTAGGAATGCTTTGCTTCATTCTAGGTCAGGCTTCCTGCAGAAAGAAACCCTTTCCTCTTCTGCTTTATTGCCAGTTACATCAAATACAGTATATGACAAAAGTTTATTAATACTGTACTATAGTCAACATCCATGCAAGCGTACACAATGGCTCCCATGCAGAAAGAGACTGAAAAGAAAGGCAGTAAGAAGAAGGAGATGATTATGGTGGAAGAAGGAAATTGTACGTGAGTGACCCAAATCTCAAGATTTTATAAGTCTACATCAGCATCTCGTCTGTAAACGAAGAGAAAAAGGCAGAGAAAACCTTCATTTCAAATGAAATTAGGGAGATGTGTAAAATGTGGAAAACAGTACAAAATTTTGTAGAAAAGCACCACACAATTAAGGCTGTAGCAGTGCAAGTGATGAATCTGTTTAATGACAATGCAATGCCACATTTCCCCGAAATCCTCAAAAGGAGGCAAAAGCAAGTGTCATTGGGTAGGTTCCTTGTTAAAGTTGCACGAAAAGAAAAAGTTTCCATTGAACCAACAGATACCAGTGATTCCATTAATAATAGTCAAAGCTGTCCTACACAATAATCCTCCTCTCTCATTTCCCTCACACCAGCCATGAAGTGCAGGTTCGAAGGTAAGTGCAGGTTAATTTATTTTTCTTTAAGTTTTGTATTTTATTATTTTATATTATATTACAGTATTATAATCATTTTTTAAAGTTTATTTATTTATTTCGGGGGGGTGCAGAGAGAGAGGGAGAGAGAGAGAATCCCAAGCAGGCTCTCCGCACTGCCAATGCAGAGCCCGACTCAGGGCTCAAACTTACCAACCTACAAGACCATGACCTGAGCTGAAGTTGAGTCAGATGCTTACCAACTGAGCCACTCAGGCGCCCCTCATAATCATCTTTATATGAATATTTTTTGGGTTGTGGACCGAATCATCTGAATTTCCATTATTTCCTGTGGGGAAATTTGCTTTGATATGCAAGTGCTTTGGATTATAAGCATGTTTCCAGAACGAATTATGCTTACAAACCAAGGTTTTACTGTATTTTTAAAACAAGAGAACGTTTTGTTTCTATTTTTCTAATATCTAGTGTATTATATGTGAAACAGATTAGATTTCTACTCCAATTCTGCAAATTAAGTTCTTAAGAAAAAAAAAAAAACTTTCAATTTCCTAATTTGTAAGGGAAGTGAACAGAGTTAGGTTTGTGAGGGCCTTTTCAGATCTACAATGTCATTATGTTTGGTTTTTGCCTTCTGAAGTTTTTTTCTAAAACATGCTGCCATAGAGGGTATGATACTGCAGTAGATAACTTTTTATGGTGATGTAAACTTTCTAAATTCCTATGGGGGCAACTGGGTGGCTCAGTTGGTTGAGCATCCAGCTCTTGATTTCGGTTCAGGTCATGATCCCAGGGTCATATGATCGAGCCCCACATCAGGGGTCTGTGCTGAGCAGGGAGCCTGCTGAAGATTTTTTCTCTCTCCTTCTGGGGCACCTGGGTGGCTCAGTCGGTTAAGCGTCTGACGTCAGCTCAGGTCATGATCTCACAGTCCGTGAGTTCAAGCCCCGCATGGGGCTCTGTGCTGACAGCTCAGAGCCTGGAGCCTGCTTTGGATTCTGTGTCTCCCTCTCTCTCTCTCTGCCCCTCCCCTGCTCATGCTCTGTCTCTCTCTATCTCAAAAATAAACAAAAACATTAAAAAAAAAATTTTTTTTTTAAAAAGATCTTTTCTCTCTCCTTCTGCCCCTCTCCCTTGCTTGCGCTCTCTTAAAAAAGGCGGCGGCGGCCGAATACCGGAGCCCCCAAATATATAAAACAATTACTCATAAACATAAGCAACCTTATTGATAAGAATGTGGTCATTGCAGGGGACTTTAACACCCCACTTACAGAAATGGACAGATCGTCTAGACACACGGTCAATAAAGAAACAAGGGCCCTGAATGATACATTGGATCAGATGGACTTGACAGATATATTTAGAACTCTGCATCCCAAACCAACAGAATATACTTTCTTCTCGAGTGCACATGGAACATTCTCCAAGATAGATCATATACTGGGTCACAAAACAGCCCTTCATAAGTTTACAAGAATTGAAATTATACCATGCATACTTTCAGACCACAATGCTATGAAGCTTGAAATCAACCACAGGAAAAAATCTGGAAAACCTCCAAAAGCATGGAGGTTAAAGAACACCCTACTAACAAATGAGTGGGTCAACCAGGCAATTAGAGAAGAAATTAAAAAATATATGGAAACAAACGAAAATGAAAATACAACAATCCAAAAGCTTTGGGACGCAGCGAAGGCAGTCCTGAGAGGAAAATACATTGCAATCCAGGCCTATCTCAAGAAACAAGAAAAATCCCAAATACAAAATCTAACAGCACACCTAAAGGAAATAGAAGCAGAACAGCAAAGGCAGCCTAAACCCGGCAGAAGAAGAGAAATAATAAAGATCAGAGCAGAAATAAACAATATAGAATCTAAAAAAACTGTGGAGCAGATCAACGAAACCAAGAGTTGGTTTTTTGAAAAAATAAACAAAATTGACAAACCTCTAGCCAGGCTTCTCAAAAAGAAAAGGGAGATGACCCAAATAGATAAAATCATGAATGAAAATGGAATTATTACAACCAATCCCTCAGAGATACAAACAATTATCAGGGAATACTATGAAAAATTACATGCCAACAAACTGGACAACCTGGAAGAACTAAACACCCACATGCTTCCAAAACTCAATCAGGAGGAAATAGAAAGCTTGAACAGACGCATAACTGGTGAAGAAATTGAATCAGTTATCAAAAATCTCCCAACAAATAAGAGTCCAGGACCAGATGGCTTCCCAGGGGAGTTCTACCAGACGTTTAAAGCAGAGATAATACCTATCCTTCTCAAGCTATTCCAAAAAATAGAAAGGGAAGGAAAACTTCCAGACTCATTCTATGAAGCCAGTATTACTTTGATTCCTAAACCAGACAGAGACCCAGTAAAAAAAGAGAACTACAGACCAATATCCCTGATGAATATGGATGCAAAAATTCTCAATAAGATACTAGCAAATCGAATTCAACAGCATATAAAAAGAATTATTCACCATGATCAAGTGGGATTCATTCCTGGGATGCAGGGCTGGTTCAACATTCGCAAATC